>NC_061857.1:9397683-9400183 GCF_019202785.1 Penaeus chinensis
ATAATATCAAGAAAACCAATAACAACCAAAACAACGACATACAAACAATTATGCAAATCAATAATAATGACAATAAATGACGAACTAACACAACAAAAAAACGTACGCTAAAGGCCTCATTGGTGGGCGCGAAGAGAGTGTATGCCCCGGCGGTCTCTAGCTCGTTGGCCAAGCCGGATTCCCGGATGTACTCGGCCCATTTGGTGGCTCCGAGCGCCTCCGCCGTTTCCAGAAGGTTCTTCAGCGGCTTCACTGCGGGAGGACGGAGGGTGAGAGCCGGGCGAGAGGTCGGCGGGCGTGGTGGCGGGCGTGCTATGGTGTGCTGTTGTTGGGTGTCGTTGTGGTGTGATTCGGGCGTTGGTCTGTTTTTATAAATGTGTATGTATGTGTATATATATGTATATATATAATATATATATGTATATATATGTATATGTATATATATAAATATGTATGTCTGTATGTATGTTTACATAGTGTATACATACAAATGAATCTATATATATTTATATTTTGGGTGTGTGCGTATGTATACGGTATTTTTATAAATAAATATGTGTGTGTGTGTGTGTGTGTCTGTGTGCGTGCGTGCGTGCGTGCGTGCATGCGTGTGTGTGTGTGTGTGTACATATACACATACACACACATTCTCTCACACACACACACACATATATATATGTGTGTATATATATATATATATATATATATATATATATATATATATATATATATATAGTAGCGTGTGTGTGTGTATGTGTATACATATATATATATATGTATACATATACATACATATATATATATATATATATATATATATATATATATATATATATATGTGTGTGTGTGTGTGTGTGTGTATATAGACACACATACACTTTGTGTGTATGTATAAATCTACAGTATACGTAACTATATATATACACATCTAACTATAATATAAAACCTCCCTTCTTAAGTCCTGAACTTTTGCCCACTCACTCCATCCCAAAACTTTAGCAGGAAGCCAAAGCATCCTGCAACATGGCACGCTTACCTCTCGTGCAGCCAACCTCATCGTCGATCCTGCTGAAGCCTTCACAACACTCGAACCGGATGCGTCTGCAGGATTTAGGATCAAAGGTTATGAGTTTAATAATGATGATATAATAATAATGATTTGATGCATGTTTAGCGTGTGTTCGTGGTAATGCGTGAAAGGTCTATGAGGTATATGTATATTTTTTTTCTTTTTTGTATCTTGATTTATTGATATGCCTTACGCAGACGCATGCACATACAGAAACGCACACACAGACACGCACTCACACACACGCTCATATAAATTCCCACACACAGACATCTATTTTTAACATTCGTGTATACTTGCTTGTGCGTTTATTCACTCATTTATCTATCTGTCTGTCATTTTCATTATAACCATCGTCATAATTATTATTGGAAGCATTAAACGCTAATAAAGAAGCACTGGCTAAATATGATGATGTCATTGGCTCCGCCCCTTTATTTGACCCGGTCAGTCTGTGTGATAGTTTATGGTAAGTGTTTTTTTCAGTGCACTTTTATGAAAATGGTTCAGTAACCATAACAGTGTTAGAAAAATAAACGACAACTAAAACAAAAAAACAAACAAACAAAAAACAAACTGTATATATATTTATTTGATATTTGCAATTGATAAAGGCAAAGAGGGCGGGGTTTAGCTCGGAAGTTGCCAACCAAGATTTTCTTCAAGACGGACTGGAGATACCTATTTGGAACTACCTTGAGAAATCTGATATTTTAGACAAATAAGCCTTTTTCATGATTGTTTAACTAACGGTAAATACTGGAAGAATACGTGGAATAATGATGATGACAGTGTTATAACAATTAGTAATGCTAATGATGATAGTAGTGGTAGAACTGCTTGTAGTATCAGCAATGACAATAATAATAATGGTAACAGTAATGATGATAATAATGATGATATGAGGATCATAATGATAATGATGATACGATATTATCATAGTAATAATTATATAACGATAATAGTAATGACAATGATGATAACGATAATGTGAATAACACCAACAAAAATAACGAGGATAATAACGATGAAATTAATAAGACAACTATTCCAAACAAACAAACACACACACACACACACTCCACCAGACCACCAGACAGGCGCGTCCTCTGCCACCTCCAGTTTCCATCCATCAATAGCCTCATTCATCAACGCCGCGCATCATTAACTCACATGACCAAAGGCATGACGAAACACATGCGTTGTACGTGTCGTTTCCGTCCTGCCTTGAGCGTGCGGTAGAGTTGGCTGTTGGGTTTTCTTTTATGAAATGTATGTTGGTAGGTGTGGGTAAGGGCACGTATACACACACACACGCACATACATACCCACACACACACACACACGTACACACACACACACACACACACACACACACACACACACACACACACACACACACATATATATATATATATATATATATATATA
>NC_061857.1:9446230-9448730 GCF_019202785.1 Penaeus chinensis
TGTCTATCCATCTGTTTTGCTGTTAAAGTGTAATGTACAGGTTGTGGTCGAATTAACGGAAGCTTGCAGATCCGGGAAAGCTCCAAGTCATGAGTGTCTCTCAATACTTTTTTTTCTATTCAGCTTTACTGCGAATTAGAACAGGAATTGGTCCTTACGGCGTAATTTTCACTGCGTGTGTGGATGTTTGTAGTTATGTATGTGTCTGTTTTTGTATCAGAGAGAAAGAGACAGGCAGGCAGATAGGCAGAGACAGACAGACAGACAAACAGATAAGTAGACAGATAGACAGACAGTCAGATAGACAGTCAGATAGACAGACAGATAGACAGACAGATAGACAGACAGATAGATAGATAGACAGATAGACAGATAAACACGGAGAGAGAGAGAGAGAGAGAGAGAGAGAGAGAGAGAGAGAGAGAGAGAGAGAGAGAGAGAGAGAGAGAGAGAGAGAGAGAGAGAGAGGAACATCTGTATGAATGTAGAAATTAGTATACATCAGCTTTTAGTCTAGCATAGAGATATTGTGTACACCAGTTCAAGTTGATTAACTACATGACCACTTGTACAACTCTTCATGATTCAACGAGTCACGTGCATGCAAGCCAGCTTAAAAGAAATTCAAATCTCTATTTTTTTCCATTTATCGTTGACATGAAAACAATCATTTACTGTTATTGATGTTCCTATGATAACTCGATATCGCTGCATGTCAAGATTGCACGGTCAGCAAATCTCTTCTCACGAATATCAAATCAAAATATCCGTAACTGAAATATTTTTTACAGATTTTGTTTTGTCGACTGAAGACTACGATAAGTATAAATGACCATTAAAATCAATAAGGAAATCTAACTTAAAGTATGTCAGTATATGTGTTGTTTTTAATTAATTGTCATAAAATAAATTATGAATTCCTATCACGTATATAAATATGCAAATATTTTACTAAAGTAAAAAGTTCCGTCATGATCAGTTTTATCATGTTACAAGATTGTTTCAGTATATTTTCCAATTTTCTGGTCTCCTTCTCCTTCAATATCAGCTTGATTTTAGAAGTAACTGGTAAAAGGATTTTAAAAATATATATATCCTTCTATTTTTTAAAGTTCACATAGACTCTCTCCTCCGCAAAGCCCATTGTGTCCCTGTCTCTACCGCTCGTATCCGAACCACGCAGGGCCTTCCTCTCCGGACTCGCACCTGCTCCGAGTCCAGTCAGCGTTCATAGGGCGCCGCCTCTCAGACAACGAACTCATGATGCCCCCGAAGATCAGGGTGGCTCACTCCTCCGCCTCCTCCCCTGGGGAAACCTCCACGGGGTCGCTGCCCATCAGGAGACACTCAAGCATCGGCCCAGAGAGAAGGGGATCCACCTGCGCCAACCTCTCGCCTCCAACTGTAAGTATGGGCGTTTAGGGGGCGGGGTGGGCGAGGTCTCTCGTCAGGGGCTCAACCGCCTGGCCTAAGGGGCGTGGAGGTCGTGTAGGTGTTCGGTATTCTATGGTTTGTCAGTTTTATGAGATTCCTTGGATATTTAGATAGTAGTAGTACCTGTGTTGCCGGTCAATATTAGATGTTTAGTTACTGTATTTGATATAAATTATTAAGAAAAAATGTTAACTGTTCAGTAAAATAACTTGTTTAATTTCTTTATTTACAAAGATAAACGTAAAGAACAAAATATTTGAAGGCAATCACATAAATTAGGTTTTAGGTTTGTACCGGCTGAGCCTTTTGTCATCACAAGGCTTAAGCTAACAAGATTAATACTGTTGCAGCCGTTTGAGTGCCTATGAATATTCAAGTGTACTGATGACCGATGGTATATGACTTGTGCGAATTTGCTTAGCGTAGAGGATTGCTCTGTATCTGATGTATAATGTGTGGAATATTTTGCAGGATATCTATCGTGTAACAGCTGTTTCCTCCCCAAAATATGACGTTTCTTTTACAGCTGTACAATTGATGGAGTTTTTTATTACTTTTCTATTCTGTCTGAGGTATTAGACAAATATCCTATTTCAGATATAAAGAATTTTATTTGGATCCTAACGTCCGTTGTTATAGATACGTATACTGTTATATTGGATTATTAGCTCTCTGTGATATAGCTGACCCTCCCTAAAAACGAAATTGCCAGTATTTTTTTTTTTTTTTTTTTTTTTATAATAGTTACTGTTAACGAAGGGATTCCAGTAATGCTGAACCACCTTCTCAAATTACCCGTAATTAACAATCATTAAGTGTTGTATATCAGGTCGACCGCTACTTCATTACCCCCTTTGACAGCTGAGGTGATTGATCATAATTAACGACAGTGGATACTAATTTCAGGATAAAACAAAACAAGAGAAAAAATACTAATGAAACATAATCACTCCCTCCGTATTTTTTTTTTTTTTTTTTTTTTTCTGTAGAATTGTATTTAGGTGTATCGTGTAAAAATACAAATACAAATAAGATTTTAAATACTGTTAGAAAAAGAAAAGAAAAA
>NC_061857.1:9463730-9466230 GCF_019202785.1 Penaeus chinensis
ATTTAGTTTGAAACATGCACATAAATATCACTATCAGCTATCCATGCTCGTCACATTTCCCATCATATGTCGCAGTTAGATCTGTCTGGCAGTTATTTTGCAGGATTTCACTGTCGAATCCACAGGTTTTGATTGATATGTTTTAAAAATGACATGAACTAGTAGAAAATAGTTTGTGATGATGTGAATTCTGATCTCCAAAGACGTGCTACAATATACAACAATTTCTGCATTTATGACGAATATATCTCTTTGCTGTTTTCCCCGAGTTGCAAGGGTTAAAGTTCACAGTTCTTTTACAAGTCCCATTCTCTCTGTCGTAACCCCACATATTTATCGCAGCTCTGCATCGATTTCCGTTTCTTTGAATTGCTTTGTGGTTTACAACGAGCGAATACAGCTTTTAGAAACTGCTGCGGCGGTGAAAGACAGGAAAGGACATATTCCATACATAAAGGTATTGCGAGAACGTAACAAGCAGTACAAGCAGATATATTCGTTAAAAGAAGTTAAAGAAATTGCTTTAACGCGTGGGACTTTGACTCACATCAAGTGCAAATACTCCCAAATAAGGGTAATTATTGTCATGTTCCTAAGAAATAAAAATCAGTTATTTCATAAAATTGCAAGAAAATCGTCCATGAATGCTTTACTGTTTCAGCATTTCAGGGGACTGTAAAATTAATCTATACATGTCAGTACAAGTTTTGCTTCTCTTAATGAATTCACGTAGTATGTCATGCTTTGTTTAAATTCACTCCGGATTAGAATAATGGAGAAAAGCAAAGTACTTAGAAATTATAATGACGATGACAGCAAAATTAATGGCAAGATTAATAATGCTGATGATAAGGAAGTAATTATCAGTAACATAAATTATAACTATAATGATAATAAATATAATGATGACAATGAAGTTGATGATAATAATGGTAGACATAGTACTGATAATGGTAATGTTAATATTAACAAAATTAATAATTATGATGGATAAAACTAATAATGGTGATGACAATAACAATGACAACGATAATGATTACAACAGTATTGATAATATTAATGATAATGACCAAAATTATAATAATAATAATAATAATAATTATCATAGTAATGATAACAATAATAATAACTGTAATAATGGTAACAATAATAATGATAATGATAATAATATTAGTAATAGTAAATGACATTAATACTACTACAACAACTACTGATGACAATGGTAATTAGAATATTAATGATAATAAGATAATGGTGATGATAATACTGATACTCAAAAACAATAATAATGATAGAATGATAAAATATTAATAATTGTAATAATAAAAGTGTTGATATAATATTAATAATGATAATGATAGTAATAACAGCAATGATATTAATGATGATGACAATGATAATAAAAAATACAATATTAAGATTGTGATGATAATGAAATAATAATGATAACAATACTACTACTAATATTAATAATAAATAAATAATAATAACAATGATAATAATAACAATGATAAAATCATAAGAATGATAATGATATGCTGACAATGATAAATTGATTCTTTGGAGGTTGGAATTCATAATTTAATAATGTCTCATAAAATATAATTAAAAGGTCAATAAGTTTCAAAATTCCCCTTAATCCTATAATCACATTTTTTTTTGTTTTGTTTTTGTTTTTTTTTTCACGTTCCTCCTTAATACTTAAATTCTAACAAAAGCATTAAAAAGGCTTTAAAATGGCATTCACTCCTGACTTAATCCGCCTGCCTGACAACTCTATGCCAGCACTCAAAAAACGAAGCTATTCTTAATAAATGATTTCTCTTAGTATTCGTTAAAATCATTAATTGGATTTTACTTAAGAATTGCTCCGTATTCTTTCCTGTTTGTGGCCTAAATGTGACCTAATATGCATGCGTGTTAATCAAGACTCCCGTGAACCAGCTTAATAACGAGAACAAGTAAAATCTATAAATAAAGTGTAAATAACGAATTTTCAACCTGATCATCAATGCATGGTGTGTGTTGAGTTTGCAGCGTAGTTAGTGGCCAGTATTTCACTTTTTTTTTTTTCTTAGAAAATAAGAATAAACACCTTTCTCCTTTTCGTTTTTTTCAGTACCAGCTCTTCTCCAGCAAATCATAAGACAACGTGTACGTAGAGAGGGAACAGCGATGGCGCGTCGTGATTGGTCAAACGGAATGCAAAAAGCGCTGCCTTTGGTCGAATCTAGGAGCTGCATATCAGGGTAACAGCGGTGGCGCGCCGTGATTGGTCAAGACGGAATGCAAAAGAAGCGCCACCATTGGTCGGTTCTAGGAGCTGCATATCAAGACACAGGAACGAATTCACAATGTTGACAAATTGAGAGAAATGTGATGCAAATTTACAAATTTATTCCCTTTTTTTTTATCTTCTTCCATCTTACTTATAAATGAATCGATCCTGCTGCATCCACATCCTCTAAGAACAAGCTGCTAGAAAGCTGTTAAAGAGCTG
>NC_061857.1:9498730-9501230 GCF_019202785.1 Penaeus chinensis
GGCGTCACCAGAAGCAACAGGACGGCATAAGCGTAGCCCGGCCCGTGACCGCCGTCGCTGCCTCTACCAGGGAAGTGCGCGCTCTTTCGACAGGAGCCCATAAGGTGTGGGTGTTCCCCTCCCTCTTCACGCTTTGTCGCCGCTGATACCGCGCTACTTTCTCCTGGCTTGCGGTGGCCCCTTCAGCTCTAGCAGGGCCACTGAAGGTGCTGAAACGGCACTGCCGATCCTTATGATGATAAGACCTATGACTTTTTTCAAAGCTCACTCATTCTTGACCTACTTGTAACGTATATCATGCAAAAATATAGTCCATGTAATTATATATCGTAACACGCCATGGAAATATATACATGATACATGTGTGCACTTTAGTTTTTCTTCGAAATAAATGAATATCTGGCAAACCGGCATGATAGCAATAGTTGACATAATTCGGTGACCCACTTATTTTTTAAAATGTTATACCCAAAACAATATCGAATATTAACATAGCGAAGTTATATGTAGACCTAAGAACTTTCGACACAGCCTGTTAACAGGTCGCTGCTGCAGTACCATGATTACTCTGATAAAAATAAGAAATAGTACCGCGCACGTTCGTCCCAGCGTTCACGCCACATACTATCTCTGCACTGACTTTCAATTGCTCACTTGCTTTCAAACAACTGTCTTTTTGTTAAAGTTTTCTTTCCTAGCGCGCTGATTAGCACTGGATCTTTTCGGCCTTTAAAATTTGATTCCTTAACAAACCTCCTATTGCTCTGTGTTATAGAAGCTTACTTTTCGGCCAAAATCACATAGATTACAAAGAAAGAAAAATTTCTCCCGCGCATGCAATGCCCAGCACTCCACCCGCACAACTTTTCGTTAGCTTTTTTAAAAGCAATTTTAGGCAACCAAACACGAATTGCTGTGATCTCATCGCCATCCATCCAGCATCAGGTAGCATAGCGTATATTCATGGAATTTGCATTGCGAACATCTAGAAACAAAAGCTAACACATCGTCACTGGGCGAGAAGCACGTGTTCACGGGAGAGCTTACAAATGTGTGAGGGAGAGAACTGGCGGGAACAGCCACCATGCAGCCTAATCCTGTTGATGGTGCATAATAGGCCATTTCTTCTTTAATATTCTTCTCGTAAACATGCGCTCCACTTCAAATAAATGACTTTACGTTAAAAGGATTTCTAAGTTTGGATTCACAAGACAAACAAACCATTCCGGAATAAGCCTACAAGGTAAATGTAAAATGCTTTTCGAAAAATTGTGTACAAACTGTCGTTGAGAAATTTCACATTTAATTGATTTATACGTTATGGAACACAAGATGTTTCAAAATGTGATACAGATTCGTTCTTCAGGGATTAGTTACTGAATTACATCTATCCACACAGCCCCTCTTCATTGAATATAGATAGCAATAAGAGTAAAAGAAAGGGTGGCTGGTTGTATCTGGCATGTCCTATCGGCGTTCTCCTCCACTCCCCCTTCCGTTGGTCGGGGTCGCGCGGCAAGTAGTCCGTCTGCGGCCGTACCGAACTCTTCCCGTGTTGATAGCACGACATAAATCCAGTTGTTCATGTGCATACGCTCTGAAACGAATGGATTTCGTTTTTTCTAATACTGTGGTTTCTTATTACATTTTTAGCGTTGCGAAGACCATTCTCCTGGATGTTTTACAATTAATAGTTATGTGTATGATAATAAAATCCATTTCCCGTGAACTTTAGGGCCAATAAAATGCCCCGTGCACTTGTCCAGTGAACAATGAATGGCAACATTCTACACGTGATGGTGAATTAGCTTGTTTCTCTTCTAATTCGTGATTTTGGCACAGTTTCTATCACATGAAGATATGCTAAAGTATTGAGTAAGGTTTCTGTGTTAGCATTTCGAGGAAAGCGAAGCTGGATTTGTCCTCTTGATAATATTTTTTCATGCAGAAGCAAAGAGTATTTGGCAACTGAAATCCTAAAATTAGTATCCACTAGAAAGTCTTATATATAAGGGAAATGCATATCCATTGCATAAGCTAAAACCATAATTGTGAATCAATAAATGTACAAGCATGTATTTATATTCGTTAAAACTACTTATCCCTTTTGCGTGCTCCAAAATTGTGCCAAAGAAGGAAGGAGGGAGACACAGAGAGAGAAAGAGGAAGAGAGAGAGAGAGAGAGAGAGAGTTGTATCCCGTGAAGCTCACGCGGCAGCTATCAATCACTGTCTACATCAGCGGCCAGCAGGGTTCCATCCCAGCACCCGGGGGCGACAGCGCAACATAAAGTCGGGGTGTTCTGTGAACGGACTGCGCGTGCTACTGGTCTTGTATAGTTTTACCCTACAGAAGTCACGTTTTCTGTGAACACGTTAGCAGTGACAAAAACATAAGTTCTCTATGTTGTTTTACCTCTACATGACCGAAAATTTTATTTTGACCATTTTTCGGTATTCTGAAATACGTATCAATCGTTTTGTAATTTTAAAGGTGCCTC
>NC_061857.1:9506230-9508730 GCF_019202785.1 Penaeus chinensis
GAGAGAGAGAGAGAGAGGGTGTGTGAGAGAGAGAGAGAGAGGGGGTGAGAGAGAGAGAGAGAGAAAGAGAGAAAGAGAGAGACAGAGGGTGAGAGGGAGGGAGAGAGAGAGAGAGAGAGAGAAGAGAGAGGGAGAGAGGGAGAGAGAGAGAGAGAGAGAGAGAGAGAGAGAGAGAGAGAGAGAGAGAGAGAGATTCAGATCCAGTTCGTATTGTATTTGGCGCCAAAAGACGTTCCAGGCACTGTTTGACGTCACATATAGATCACCCAATCAGATGTCGCCAAAATTTCCAGGAATTGATTTTCGGGAATACTGGATCTGGAATCACGCTTGCCTACTTTCATTCCAGGATTGTCAAAAACATTCAACAGAACTTCATAAACTAGGGTGGTGTGCTGCCTGGAATCGATAGAAAACGGGACAAATCTATCGACAGAAAGGTTGCCCAATGCGCCAAAGTAAAAACAGTTTGATAAATCCCTGTACAAAATAATCCCGCTCGAAATTTTAGCATAGTCTCTTAAATGGGCATTAGCTATTCCGTCACTCGATCTCAATCTAGCAGAAACTAGAATCACGCCTTAAAAAATGATTTTCCGAAGTAGCATATGAGCCTATGCAAGGGAAGGCAGACATGCGCAGTGGTCAAGGCATATTGATTGGCCGGCGGGAAGCGTGCCTTACGTCGCGCGCTGGCTTTGAGCGAGCCAATCACAAGCCAGAGTTCTCCCGGGGTTTGGAATGACCAATCACAGGCTAGGATTTGCCAGTGACGTCACACGAGTTATCGAACAAATAAACTTGTCAGGAATAAATGAATCATGCTTCTCTTGTAAACGCTACTGAGCTGAATGGAATGGTGTAACAAGGTTCACTGATGCCGCTTAGCTGATAGGCAAATATCACTTTGAAAGATTATGTTTTCATCTCTCTCTCTCTCTCTGTTTTGTCTCTCTCTTTCTGTCTCCCTTTATCTTTCATGCCTTCTTTATCTCTTTCTTTAGTGTCTCTCTCTGTTTTTGTATTTTGGCCATTATCTCTCTTTCACACACTCTCCATTTTTTTCATTTATGAAAAGATATCTGTATACATTCATAGAAACAAAAATGTGTGTGGATATATATATATATATATATATATATATATATATGTGTGTGTATATTCACATATACATATATATATGAATTGTGTATATATACATGCATACATATACATATATGTATACATAAACATTTATGTGTATATTGTTATATCAAACAGAAGTTGAAGAAAGAGGGTATAGTTTTGTATAACCTTTTTTTTTTTTTTTTTTTACACCTAGAAGACTTTATAAATCAGCAACAAAACGGATGACATGCTGTTAGCCCGCTGCTCGAAAAATTCTCGAATCGGCAACTGAGACCAGCTGAGGGGAATTCCCGTACTACTCGAGGGGAGGCCATTGATCCAGAACTGGAGTCTGGAATGGCCTGGAATCAAGGGAACAACAGATACTTATGCGAACCTATTGAGCCACTTCCTGTTCTAAGGAACCGGTCACCGACATGTCCGGAACGTGTTGATAACCGGCAATATTATGTATTAATCTTAAGTGTTTTATCGATAGGGATTGATTTCATGAGGATTTTTTTCAATAAAATCAAAGACTTTAGAGGGATAATGACGTTCCGGTCCTTTCGAGGCTGAATATTAGGGAGAATAATGAACAGAAAATTATCTTATTCCTGTATTATTGCTTCAATTAACATTATCATAATCACTATCGTTTAATTATAGTCATTTACCATGATTGTCTGGTCTGCTACTTCTATCTCTAATGTCATTATCTTTATTATTCCCATTATCATTGTCATCAATGTATTTTTAACTATTATGTTTTTTTATTACTATTATTGTTGTGTTGTTGATGTTGTTGTTCCTTGCACTGTTATCATTGCTTTTATTGTTATTATTACTATGAGAAGTAGTAGTTGTATCATTTTGTTATTATTATTACTATTATTATCATTATTATTTATTATTATTATTATTATTATTGTTATCTTTATCATTATTATCATTGTTGTTATAATTACTATTATTTGTAATATTATCTGTATCGGTATTATTATTATTATTATTATTATTATCATTATTGTTAATCTCATTATTATTATTATTATGATTATCATTAATAACATTATTGCCATTATCATTATAATAATTATGTTTATTGTTACTATTATTATTATTATCAATGTCATTATATTTTTTATAATTATCTTGTTGTTGTTATTATTATCATTATTACAATCATTGTTATCATGATAATAAGTTATTATTATTATTATTAT
Source organism: Penaeus chinensis (assembly GCF_019202785.1). NCBI lineage: Eukaryota > Metazoa > Arthropoda > Malacostraca > Decapoda > Penaeidae > Penaeus > Penaeus chinensis. The sequence goes on from NC_061857.1 coordinate 9,508,564, forward strand.
TATTATCATTGTCATCATTATTATCATTGTTCTTGTTGTAAGTATTATTGTTACTATAATTAGTATCATTATTATTATTTTTGCTGCTGTTACCATTATAACCATTATTAGTAGTAATTAACATTGCTGTTATGATCATCATTATTACTATTTATTTCTTCTAATTT
>NC_061857.1:9531230-9546230 GCF_019202785.1 Penaeus chinensis
CCTTTTTCCCCCCCCCCCCTTCCTTTGAGGGGCCCATCATCCCCCTTCTTGGTATGGAAAACGGGGAAAAGGGGGGGGGGGAAAACGATAAAAAACGAGGGCGGATCGGGAGTCTAAAAAACGGGAAGTGCTTGCCGTGGGGACCCGCGTACTGCACCTTGGGGGAAATCGGCTTGCGAAGAAGGGGGTTTTGGGTTGATTGTTTTAAATTTTGGTTTTCAAAAAGTGTTTTGCTTAGTTATTTACATTTTAAATTTTTTTTTGAGATCTATTATTAATTTTTTGATTACTGTTATATTACTTTAAAAAAAAACAATCATCTGAAAAAATGAACATATACTCTACATCATTGGCAATAAACCAAAGGGGCATTACTGGAACTTTGAGAAAATTTTGTAATTATACTAACTGACAAACCCAGTTCCCCCGGACACAAGTGAGAAATAAGGGTAGCGAACACGTAACACTTTCCCTTTCTACACGGTAACTTACCCTTTCCCAACGCCGAGATCACGTCATATCGGGAAAAAAGATCGCTTAATCTAAAACCGGTCATGACAGCGTTTTTTTTTACTCCGTTTTCTTTGGAGCGCTTGTTTTTAGGGGGGGAAATGGGAATTGTGGTCTCTCACGAAATGTGGATTTGAGCGGCATTTGCACAAAGCGAAAGAGAAATAAGGCTGTTACCTTTCAAAAGTTTCAAAACCGCGGAAGGGAGTACGGCGGGGTTTCCTTTGAATATAGTATGAACGACGGTAAAAAAGTTTCCCTATTTTATATATAAAGTGTATAAGAGTCATGGTATTTTTCCATTGAGGGTATTTAGATGACTTTGGCCCTAAGGCAAAAAGGAAGGTAATGTTATTATTTCTAGTAAGAAATGTAAAAAAGGAAAACATTCTTAATATGTGATAACAAAACAAAAACATGTTAGTCTTCTTCGCAAATATACAATCCCCTTTCCATTTTACAAACCATACTTTCAATAAACTTTACCAAAAAACCCATAAATAATAAACACCCCCTATCCCAAAAAGTAAAAAAAAATCGGGAAAAAACAATACATGGAAAATTTTTCCAAAAGAACCTCTAGGGCACCCCCCACCCCCAAAGGGGCCCTTTCCCTTTCGGGGCGCAGGTAGGGGTTCCCCAAAAAACCCTAATGGCCGCGAACTGAAAACTGGGCGGGGGGAAAAAAAGGGATCGAAAAAAAAAAGGGGAAAAACTACCCGTGATTTCCCCGTTGTTGCATACGGCTACTGTTGCAGAGGCATCTTTGGGGAACGTTGTGGGAAAGGTATTTTTGGCTGGGTTTGAGCCTTTTTTTTAAGTAAAAATTATATTTAAAAAATCCCCACTATTTTCTTTTGCGGGCTAGTTTTACGCACCCCAGCTTTATGAAAAAAATTTTATTTCATTTTCAACCCCTGAAGCTTGGGACAAAAGGGGAAAAGGAAGACGCCCCTCCCATTTCACCGTTCAAAGGCCCCCAAAAAAGGAGCTTCAATGGGTGCATTTTTCCCCGCAAGAAGACCCCTTTTTAGAAGGGGGAAAAAGGGAATGGACGGGGGGGAGACAGACATGGGGTTTTTTTCTGGGGGTTTTTGTTAGTTTTGCCTGAGAATGCCTGGGGAAAGGGGCTTTTTTCCCCTTTCTTGTTTCCCCTTTTCTTTTTCTTTTTTTTCTTTTCCTTCTTTCCCCCCTTTTTTATCGTAAAGGGTTTGGCTTTGGAAAATACAATACGGAGGGTTTTTTTTTCCCAGTGGAGCTAGGGATGCATTGGCGATGTTTTAAACAGTGGGAGTAGATTTTTTACGGTAAAAATATAGAGTGGGAAAATTTAAAACCATTTTTGCTATTAAAATTTAAAAATTTTTCGCCCATTATTTCCCCTTTCTATAAAATTTTTTTTATTTTAATTTTTTCCCAAACACACAAAAAAAAAAAAAAAAAAAAAAAAAAAAATATATAAATTATAAAAAATATAGGAGTAAAAAAAAAAGGGGAAAAAGGATGACCCGGGTTTTTCAAAAAAGGAAGAGACAAGCTGAAGAAAACCGGAAAAAAAAAAAATTCAGGAATGCATAAAATTGGGACAAAAAAGGGGAGGAAAAAGGGTTTTGGGGACAAAACGAGGGGCCCCGGTGCCCTAAAAAAAAAAAAGTGTTTTTTTTTGGGAATACCATTTTTATGATCCCCTAGATTTTAAATAAATTAGTTGGAAACTGAAGTACAGACACTCGGAAAGAAAAAAAAATGGATACGAAATATGGATATAATATATGAAATTTACTTTTTTTTAATTTACAGAAAACAATATATTTCTGCCCTATCTTTCTGTTCCCCCTTTCTATTTTTGTCTTCATTTTTTGGGTCTCTTCTCTCTTCTCTCCTCTCCTCTTTTTTCCTCTCTCTCTTCTTCTCTCTCTTCTCTCTCTTCTTCTCTCTCCTTCTACCCCTCTTTCTTTTTCTCTCTCTCTCTTTTTCCCCTTCGTTGTTTTTTTCTTTATATTATATATATATTTTATATTTTTTAAAAAATTTATTTATTAATATAATATGTTTTAAAAGGGAAAAAGATTTAAGGCAAGATTATTTTTTTAAACCCCCCCAACAGCTTCTAGTAGATTTACGGGATTTGCCAGTTCCCGCATTTAGTTTAAGTGAATCAAGACACCAGGCTCAAAAAACTATGCAAAAAATTTGCAACATAAAACATCCCTCTCCCTTCCCCCTGTAAGACCAAAAGAAAGCTGCCCCCCCCCCCTCCTCAACCCCCCCAAACATGGAAAGTCATTGGGCACCCTTGTAAAAGGGAACCTGCACTGCTTTCAGGCCTTTAAATTTTTTGCAGCGGTATAAAGCAGCCCCCCAGGAGGGGAGGCCTGAAGAATGCACCATTCTCGCCCTCATTTTTTGCCCTATGCAATCCTCTTCTGCGAACTGTCTTTTTGCTTTCAGTTTTTTTCATTGTATCTTCGGGCCCCCTTGAGGAAAAAAGAAAGGGGGGGGGGGGGGAAAGGGGGGGTGAGACGATGGGGCGGGCTGCAGTTTTGTGTGTGGGGGGGGGGGGGGGGTATTTTAAAAACGAAAGGAAGAAAAGAGTGAGGGGTGGAAAAAAAGGGGGATAAAATAGAAAAAAGATTGAGATAGATTTGTGAGTGAATGTTAGAAAAAAGGGAAAATATGGGAGAGATTTCTTACAAGTTAAATTTTTTTTGTTTTTACCCCTGTTTAGTGCGGGCACGTAAATGTTTTTATTCCGCGGGTAAAAAAATCCAATTTACGTTTTTAAGTTTTTCACGAAAAAAACACAGATAATTTGCAAAAATTTTAAAATTTTAAAAATAATAATCGTCAAGCTCATTTTATAAACTTTTTTGACATTTTAGTATACTTTACGCCATGCTCATATTTCCAAGAAAAAAAGAAAAAGAACCAACGGGAACAAACTCCGGGGGAAATCCAGTGGAAGGAAAGAAACTTGAGGGAAACCCCCCCTGGGGAAGCCTCCCCGCCCCGGCAGGTGTCCCTCGGGAAAAAATCGGGGGCCGGGGGAAAAATTTCCTCGCAAATAAATTTTCCCTTTTTTCCTGCCCAAAATCTTGAGCGGGTAAACCCTAATTTTTCACTGGGTTGGCGATCTGGTGTTCAGAAGGAAAAGGGGGGGTATTCAATTTAAAGGGCGGAGAAATAAAAGGGTAAGGGGAAAATGCCCAAAACAGGGCCCAAATCCCCCGTACCCCTGGCAACACGCGGAAGGGGAGTGTGGAAACATCCTTTTACCGTCGTAAAACTCTCCCCCTAGGGGCCCAAAGTTTTGGCCCGATGTAAAGCCTTTCACGCCGAATTGGGGCGGGGGTTTTGGGCCTTGGCGGGAGCTGGGGGGGTTTCCCTTTTGGGTTTAAAAGGGAGTTAAAATTGCAGGGAAGGGTGCAATGTCGATGCCCGTGTGAAAAAAGGGTTTTGGGGTGGATGGGGAAGGGGCATCGGCCCGCAGGCCCCCCGGGGTTTTCTTCCCCGCCTGAATTAGGTTTTTTTTGTGAAAGGGTTGTCCCTTGCTACGGCAGAGTGCTCTGTTTATTTTATTAAAACAATTTTCAAAATTTTATTCTCGATGACTTAATTTTAAAAAGCTACTGAATTTAGAAATTTTTGCATTTGTTATATAGATTGATAAATGTTTTATAAAATTATTTTTATATGATATTAAAAATTTTGAAAAATAAATTTAAAAATAACTCCATATATATAAATAAATATATATATATACACACACGCACACACACACCCAACACACACACACACACACACACACACAACACAACACACACACACACACACACACACATACATCACGCACCACATCACACACACACACATCACACAATAGATATTTATGTATAAATGTATATATTATATAATATATCATATCTATTAGTGCACATATATTACATGGTGAAATACATACACACAATAATATATATATATATATAATATATATATATATATAATATATTTTTTATATATAAATATACTGTATAATATAATATATAAATATATATATAAAATTATAAATATATATGCCACAGATAAATAAAATATATAAAGATAATGTTTATATGTATATATATGGTGAGTGTGTGTGTGTGGGTGAGTGATGTACATATATATTATATATGATAAATATATATAATAAAAATATATAATATTATATATATATATTATATATATTATAAATATATACACATATGTATTTACATACATATAAATACACACACATATATATGTACATATGCAATATGCACACACACACACACACACACAATAAATATATATATAAATAATATATATATATTTATAAATATATAAATATTATATAAATACACAAAAACACACACAAAAATAAGAAATGACAAAATAAACTACTACACGCAAATAATCCACACACATGTTATACACATACATATGATTACACACACACACACACTCACACAAAGAGAGTTATACACTATATTATAGATGATCTTGAATACATATTACACATACATAGCAGTATATTGTAACCACACAAAACATATGTATAACGGTCAATGCATGAAAGAATTACGAACGCTACTGAGAAGGGTGCACATTATCTATTATATTTAATGAAAGCATTCATTTTAATTATATTTTTTCTAATAACATTAATCGTGAGTAGGGGTGATTTTATTGATGAGTGACATTTATTTTTTATATCTACGTTAACCTATTTAAATGTTATTATGCATGTTTGAGCGTTAAAATATTATTAAGATATTGAAATTAATCTCAAAAGCTATATTGTACTGCACTGAGAAAGAACAAGCGCCATTAATGAAAGTATTGTTTCGTTGTGAATCTTCCTGTTCTCTAAAACATCATTATGGATCAAGTCAATGATGAAAAATCTATTTAATTTTGAATATATCATCTTAGTCATTACGGCATATTGATTACCAATTCTGCCGTACTAAAAATTCAATCTTGTAAATGTTCACTTTTTTTCCAGCTGTTATTATGTAATTCCTTTGTTTTATTGTTTTACTATTCCTTTCCCTGCTATTTGGAGGGTTTTTTTCTCTCTTCCTTTCCATTACTGCTTTTGGTTTTTCTCTTCGCTTTCCTCCCCTCTCTTTCTTCTCTTTAAATGTTATCCTCTTGCATACGCTTTTAAATGTAATAAAATTAGCTTTTGAGTCATTAATCACAAAGGTTCGTATGATGGCAAAAAGAAGTGATTAAAAGACCTACTTTCCATCCTCAGAATCAAATTAGTTTTGTGCGTAATGTTCCCTCAGCGCATATGTTATTCATCCAGTAATTCCAGTATTAGCAACAGTATACATCGCTAAAACCTGCAATAAAACCCTACATACATCCTTCATAATCCACTCCCGCATTGTCTATTCCTTCTTCTTTTTTATCTCTCTCTCTTCTTTCCTCTCCCCCCCCCCTCCTCCCCCAAAAACCTCCCTTTTTGCCCTCCTAATGGCAGCCAAAAGGATTGTCCTTGTTTCACAATTTTTTTCTCACTTTTATTTTTACAACCTCTCTTGTCGCTTGCATTTTTGCCCTGGTCGCACACCCTCTTTATCTTTTCTTCACTTCACACGTCTGATCACCTTTGCAGTTGCATGTCTGCAGCCGCCTGCTGCAGCTTTTCAATAATTTTTTTTAATTTTTTTGTGTTGTATCCTATCTTCTTCTGTTCCCCTCTCCTCCCGTACTTTCCTCCTCTTTTCTCCCCCCCTTCCAAGACCCTTAAATGATACGCGAAAGACTGAAGGTAAATACTGAAATATTCGAAATAAAGATATTTTATTTAGCAAAAAGAAGTTCTCGGAGAATAACTAGTGTAAAAATTTAACAAATGGACCTTGGCAGAGTGTTTTTTGAAGCTGACCTTCTGATCATCGGTTTGAGGGGAATGTGTGAGAACATTTTTAATGAAAGAGTGAGTTTATATTTATGTGTGTGTGTGCGGAGGGGGAGAGGTATGTAAAAGTGTGAGTGTGGTGTGCGTACTGTAGAAAAAAAGTGTACGAATTTCCTCTGGGCAAGTACAAGTGATGCCGAGTACACTAGTCATATACCGTGCCATGCAAAAAAAGATAGTGAACAACAGCGACATCCTAGCTTTTTTTTCTGACAGCAATAGCCAAAAGTGCACGTCTATAGACCTAATTATTTAGTCCAGACAATCATGTAACTAGGTATAATCCTACACCCAAATTTCTACCCATCAGAGCACTATAGAAACAGTGCACTATACATTATTACAGCTGCAGTTTTGGAGCAAAGCCCATCTCAATCAATCACTAGCAAAATGTGCAATATAATTGATTTGCTGCACGAAAATTGCATCCTACTCGATCAAACCAGCACTGTCCGAAGACCGCACTTAGTTAAGTATTGATTACATGAATTTTGATTATAGACACTGGTCTTGCTTTGATATGATTATGCATTTTTTACCCGCTAAAATGATATGTGAATAATGTAAGCACAATAGCACAGCCCTTCATGTGCAATTTTATTAAAATATTTTTTGATTGACAACCCTCTAAAAAAAATAGAGTCATAGCAGTTATATATATATTTTTATATATATATATATATATATAATAAATATAAATAAATATAATAACACACATATATATATAACATGATATATACATATATATATATATATATATATATATATATACATACACACACACACACACACACACACACACGTGTGTGTGTGTGTGTGTGTGTATGTGTGTGTGTGTGTGTGTGTGAGTGTGTGTGTGTGTGTGTGTGTGTGTGTGTGTATGTTTATGTTTATGTTTATGTGTATGTGTATGTGTATGTGTATGTGTATGTGTATGTGTATGTGTATGTGTATGTGTATGTGTATGTGTGTGTGTGTGTATTAGATGCCCTTCTCCACAAAGCGTTCCGTTCGTTTGCAAAATGCAGTGCAATAAACAACAAATACAATAACACAGTGACTGCCAAATTATTATACTACTGAAAAGTTATAAGGAGTATCGATATGCTAATGAATTAATTATATAATTTTACTTCACAGCCTCAAATTGAAAAGAAAAACATTACAGTTATATTTCTTTGCTTAAACAGTTTTTTTCTATTTTTATCACTATATTATTTTATGTAAATTTCTTGCATCTTGTGATATAAAAAATAATGCATACAAAGTTCATAACCACTTTCTAAACACACACTGTAATGCTCATTATATAAAAGAATAGTTTTCCTAAAATTACCGACAAATACTGTTATTAAAAAAAAACAAAAACCCATATCCAAATAGAGGATATAAAGATTACTATGCACTTGCAGTTAATACATAATAAAATAGATTATCAAAGCCGATAAATCTGACAGGATCCATTTGTCATTATCCCCTGTCCCTCTCCTTCCCACTACGACCCCGTTTCTTCCCTATCCCTCACCCTCCACCCCTCCCCTTTTCCCCGTGCCGCCCTCCCACCTCTCCCCTTCACCTTCCCTTCCCTCCCCTCCCCACCTCTCCCCTTCCGCTCCCTTCCCTTCCTCCTACTCCCTCCCCGCCCCCTTCCCCTCCCCCTTTCCCCCCCCTAGCCTTCCCTTCTTGGTCTTACAATGCATCTGCACCTAGTGTTATGATCACTCTTTATTGCCACATTTTTTCTCTCTCGACTCGTCTTTTTGTCATTGCAAGCCTTTGACATGTCTAACATCCGCAGATGCATTGTCTAATCATTTACCGATTACAACAGCCTGCAGGTTTTTTTTTATCGTTATTATGTGTCTCTGTTTGCTTCTCATCTCTTCCTCAAACCATCTCTCTCTCTCGCTCTCGTCTCAGCTCTCGGCTCTCCTCTTCTCATCCTCCTCAAATAATCCAAAATCTCGTCATCGTCCTCCATCACTCAATCTCGAAACTCTCCTCGTCATCTCTCCTCCAAATTCTCTACCAGATGTCACACCATCTCTCTCTCTCTCTCTACACAATCTTCTCGTCTTCTTCTTCACTAAAATCCTTTACTCTCTGCACACCTCCCCCCTCGTCTCTCTCTCTCTCGCATTCCTCTTCTGTCTCTCTCTTTGTCTTTCTTCTTCTTCTTCTTCTCTCTCAAGTCTTTCTCTTACCTTTTTTTTTATTTTTCTTCTTCTTCCACCTCTCTCTCTCTCTGTCTTCTCTCTCGGTCTCTCTCTCGTCTCTCCGTCATCGAAGATCTCCCATACAGTCTCTCACTTCTCAATCTCAAAAAGCTCTCGTCCCTAGGGCACTCCTTCTCGTACCTCAATCATCTAGGTCAGTCTCTATCGGTCTACAGACGATCGTCACTCTCTCCCTCTCAAACTCAACTCTCTTCGCAACGGTCTCTGCTCGTTCTCTCCACAATCTCTCTCGTCTCACTCACTCGACTCACTTCTCTCTCTCGTTCTCTCCGTCTCATCTCTTCTTCTTCCGTTTTTATTCGTTCACTATCTTTCTTTTTCATTCCTTCCTCTTCTCTTCCCCCTCGTCCTCTCTTTCTCTCGCTTTCCCTCTCGTCTTCTTTTCTTTTTCTTCTCTCTTCTCTTTCTCTTACTTTTTTAATTTTCTTCTTCTTCTTGCTTCTCCTCCCTCTCACTCTCATCTCTCTAGTCGCAACTCTCTCACCGCGATCCAAGCATCTCTCTCACACATCAATCGATGCATCTCCGAACAGATCAATCTCAAATCTCCACAGGTTCTCTCACTCATCTCGCTCTCTATTCTCTATCGTCTCTGGTCTCCTCTCTCGCTTTCCCTCCTCGAATCTCTTCTTTTCTCTTTTTCTTCTCTCATTCTCTTTCTCTTACTTTATTTTCTTCTTCTTCTTCTTCTTCCTCTCTCCCCCCCCCCCCCCCTCTCCCCTTTTCTCAAAATCATCTCTTTCTGATCTCTCTCTCTTCATGTATCGAATCGTCCTCCACTTGTCTCGTCTCTCTCTCTCTTAACCATCGTCCCTCTGTTCTTCATCTCTTTTTCTCTCCCCATCCCCCCCGTCTCTTATCCTCTCTCTTCGCTTTTATCTCTCTCTATTCTTTCTTCTTTTTTCTCCTCTCTCTTCTCTCTTGACTTGTTTTCATTTTTCTTCTTCTCCTCCTCTCTTCTCTGTCCCTCCTCATCTTGCTCGGATCTCTTCAGAATCGAAATTAGGAACTCTCGTAAACAGAGAAAAGATCCGCTAATTATCGATACGTCAATCTCCTCTCTCATCAAACTCCTCGTCCTTCTCGAAATCAGTCATCTCTCTGTCTCTCTCTTTTTCTCTAATCTCTCTATCTCTCTCTCTCTCTCATCTCTCGTCTCATCTCAAAGGACCAGTCTCTCTCCACCATCTCACTTCTCTCTCTCTCTCTTCTTCGTATATTCTCATCACCCTTTTATCTTTCTCTTTTTCCCCTTCCTCTTCCCCTCCCCCCTCGTCTCTTTCTAATCCTCTCTCGTCTATCTTCTCGTCTCTCGATCTCATCTCGACTCTCACTCTCATTCTCACTCTCTTGCCTTCCTCTCTCATCTTCCTTTCTTCTTCTTCTCGTCCATTCTCATCTGTTACTTTTTTCTTTTTTCTCTCTTCTTCTCCTCTCCCCCCCCCCCCTCGTCTCTCTCTCCCTCCCTCTCATCTCACGATCAATCACTCAAATACGCCCAGTACCAACAAACTCTCTCCTCCTCTGACTATCTCTCTCATCTCAACCAATCAATCAATCATAGCCCCTCTCGTCATCTCTCTCATCTCTCACTCTCTCAAACGACTCGGACCGCGTCTCCTCTCATCTCCTGAACCTTACATCTCCATCTCTCTCGAAACCAATCTCCCAATCTCTCTCTCTCAGACTCGTTCTAGAATCAGCATCATCAAATCTTCCTCAAACACTCGCGCTCCTCTCTCCTACTCTCTCATCTCACTCATCTCCAATCTCTCTCATTCTTTCTCTCCACTCGTCATCTCACCTTCCTTCGAATCTCATCATCATCTAATCTCTCTCTCCGTCGTCCATCTCCAGTCTCTCAACTCTCCTCTCTCGTCTATCTCTGCCTCTCATCTCGGCTTTCTCTCACTCATCTCACTCAGGTTCCTCCTCATCAATCTCTCTCTCCAGCGCGATGGAACTCTTCTCTCTCGTCTGCTTGTCATCTCTTCAGCTCTCACGCGATCGAATCCTCTCATCAATAAGTCATCTCTCTCTCGTCAATCACGGATCTCATCATCGAATCTCAACTCTCTCTCCTTTTATTTTCCTTACTCGTTCCACCCTCTTCAATTCTCCTACGTCCAAGACTTCTCTTTCTATCAGTCTCAATCCCTGTCTACAGTTTAATAACAACGAATCAAAAAACAGCAGATAGTGAAATTGATAAAGAAAGAAAGATGAGAGAGAGAGACAGAGAGAGAGAGAGAGTGAGAGAGAGAGAGAGAGAGAGAAGAGAGAGAGAGAGAGAGAGAAAGAGAGAGAGAGAAAGAGAGAGAGAGAGACAAGAGAGATAGAGAGAGAGAGAGAGAGAGAGAGAGAGAGAGAGAGAGAGGAGAGAGAGAAGAGAGAGAGAGAGAGAGAGACAGAGAGACAGAGAGACAGAAGACAGAGAGAGACAGAGAGAATACAGAAAGAGACAGACCAAAGAGAGAGAGAGAGAGAGAAGAGAAGAGAAGAGAGAGAGAGAGATAGAGAAGAGAGAGAGAGAGAGAGAGAGAGAGAGACGAGGAGAGAGTAGAGAGAGAGACGTAGGAGACAGATAGAGAGAGAGCGAGAGAGAGAGATGACAGGAGAGAGAGAGAGAGAGACGAGAGAGAGAGAGAGAGAGAGAGAGAGAGAAGAGAGAGAGAGAGGAGGAGAAGAGAGAGGAGAAGAGAAGAGAAGGAGAAAGAGAGAGAGCAGAGACGACTAGGGAAGGAAGAGAAGGAAGAAAGAGGCGACGTAGCGCGCGCTCAGGTAGAGGCGCGTAATTCTTGGCGATCGCTTTTCGCGCTCGCGTGCGCGATCGCTCCTCCTCTCTCTTCATCTCGCTCTCTCTGCGCTCTCCTCGCTTCCTGCCGCCGGCCTCTACCCGGCTCGACTTCTCCTTCCTTGCTCTTGGCTTGGTACGGCGCGGCTGCGTCCGCTCTCTCTACTTGCTTTTTCTTTCGGTGTTCTGCTGCGCTCGTCTGTCGGCGCCCCCTCTCGTCGTTCTCTTTCTCCGCTCTGTCTTCTCTCTCTCTCTCTGGTCTCGCTCATACGTCTGACTATTGTGCTACTTTCCCTCGCTTCTACTTCTTCCTCTTCTTGCTCCCTCCGCTATCTCCCCCCAAAACCCCCAAGTACCCCCCAATTAGCCACCAAGGTACTTTCGCCCGCACCGCCATCCCCCCGGCCCCCTCCTCCCTCCCCCTGCCGCCCCAACCGGACACGACCAGAATTCGCAGCGGCTACATAATTATAAACATTGAAACCAGACAACAACACACAGGACTCAACCCCCCCCCAGCACCGACCGCCCCCCCCAACAGATCGCCAACCTTACCTATATCTACGATTCCCAATGTCCAAACACAAAAAGCCCACCCACTAAACAGCGCCCCTCCCTAGATCATATCACGTATGTACAACCCCGGCACCAAACCTCTTAGTTGTAACACTTAACAATACTCCCTTTTATCCTCCTTGCAATTACCCGCCGCCTACACTCTCTCCCTCCTTCCTTTCGAGGGTCCTCATCATCCCCCGTTCATATGCGTATGGAAAACGGAAGAGGGGAGGGAAAACTGATAAAAAACGGAGGTCGGGATCGGCGAGTCATAAAAAACGGGAAGATGCTGCTGCCGTGGGAGACTGCAGTACTGCAGGCCTAGGGGAAGTCATGGCTTGCGATAGAAGGGTGTTAGGTGTTGATTGTTATAGTTTTGGTTTTCAAATGTGTTTTAGCTTAGTTATTATACATTTAATTCATTATTGACGTATCTATTATTAATTTTGTTTGATTACTTGTTATATTATCTTTAAAAAATACAATCATCTGAAACATGAACATATACTCTATCATCATTGGCTACTACTCTAAAGGGACATTCACTGGAACTTCGATGAAATTATGTAATTATACTATACAGTGACAAACCACATGTCTCCCTATGAGACACACAGTCGACGAAATAGCGTAGCCGAACACGTAACATCTTTCCATTTCTACACGGTAACTTACCTGTCACAACGCCAGTAGATCACGTCATATCGGAAATAGAGATCGCTTAATCTAGAACCGAGTCATGACAGCGTTTTCTTTACTCCGTTTTCTTTCGGAGCGCTTGCTTTTTCAGGCGGGACAATGGAGATTGTGAGTCTCTCAGTCGAAATGATGGATCTGAGCGGGCATGTGCACAAAGCGAGAAGAGAAATAAGGCTGTTACTCTTACAATGTTATCAATGAACCGCGGGAAGGCAGTACGGTCGGGTTACCTTTTGAAATATAGTATGAACGACGGTATGAAAAGTTTCCCTAGTTTTATACTATTAGAGTGTATATAGTATGTACATGGTATTTTTCCATGTTGAGGGTATTGAGACTGACTGTGGCATATGAGGCAAAAGCGTAAGAGATAATGTTATTGATTTCTATGTAAGAAATGTAGATAGAAAGGAAAACATTTCTTAATCATGTGATAACAAAACAAAAACATGTTAGTCTTCTTCGCAAACTATACAATGCCTTTACACTTTACAAACCATACTTTCAATAAACTTTACCAACAAAACCCATAAAATAATAAACACCCCCTATCCCAATAAGATAAAAAAAGAATCAGAAAAAACAATACATGGCAACTTCCAAAGAACCTCTAGGGCACCGCCAGCCCAGAGGCCTTCCTTTCGGGGCGCAGGTAGGTGTTCCCATACCCTAATGGCCGCGAACTGCAACCTGGGCAGGGGGCAAAAAACGATCGAGGGAAAAAAAGGAGCAACTACGCCGTGAGTCCCCGTTGTTGCATACTGTTGCATACTGTTGCAGATGCATCGTGGGAACGTTGTGGGTAGCGTATTTCTCAGGCCTGGGATGAGCCTTCATTTAAGTAAAAATTATACTTAAAAAATCACTCACGTATTTTCTTTTGCTGCAAGTATTACGCACCCACAGCTTTATGAGAAAATTTACTTACACTTACAACTCCTGAAGCTTAGACACAGTAGGAAGGAAGACCGCGCTGCATTTCACCGTTCAGAGGCGCCAAAAGGAGCTTCAATGGGTGCATTCTCCCCGCAAGAAGAGCCCCGTTAGCAGTGGAGAAAGAATGGACGGATGGGAGACCGAGCTGAGGGTATTCTCTGCGGGTTTTGTTAGTGTTAGCCTGACGAATGCCTGAGGGAGAGGGCATTTTTCCCTTCTTGTTTCTCCTTTTCTTTTTCTATTTTTCTTTTCCTTCTTTCTTCCCTTTTATATCGTGAAGGTGGCGTGGAATACAATACGGAGGGATTTTTTTTCCAGTGAGAGCTAGGGATGCATTGGCGATGTGGTGACAGTGTGGGACGTAGATATATTACGGTAATAAATATAGAGTGAGGAAAATTAAAAACCATATTTGCTATTAAAATTTGAAAATTTTCGTCCATACTTCCCTTTCTATCATATTTTTTTATATATATTTTCACACACACACAAAAAAAAAAAAAAAAAAAAAAAAAAATATATATATATATATATATATATATAGGTAGTAAACAAAAAGGGAAAGGATGACCCAGGTTTTCATAAATTCAGAGACTAAGCTGAAGTAACCGGAAAAAAAAAAATCAGAGAATGCATAGATTAGACAAGAAAGGAGGAATAAGGTTGAGACAACACGAGTGCTCCTGTGCCCTAAAATATGATGTGTTTTGTTGGAATAGCATGTTATGATACCCTAGATGTACATGATTAGTTGGAAACTGAAGTACAGACACTCGGAAAGAAAACCATGGATACGATATATGGATATAATATATGCATTTACATTATATTCTATACAGACATCAATATATTTCTGTCTATCTGTCTGTATCTTCCTTTCTATCTTTGTCTGTCACTTTGTCTCTCTCTCTCTCTCTCTCTCTCTCTCTCTCTCTCTCTCTCTCTCTCTCTCTCTCTCTCTCTCTCTCTCTCTCTCTCTCTCTCTCTCTCTCTCTCTCTCTCTCTCTCTCTCTCTTCTCTCGCTTGTTATTTCTCTTTATATATATATATATATATATATATATATATATATATATATATATATATGTATATAAGGAGAAAGACTAAGGCATGATTAGTTTTACCACCTACAGCTTCTAGTAGATTTACTGGGATTTGCCAGATCGCATTTAGATTAAGTGAATCAAGACACCAGGCTCAGCCCAGCTATGCAACTGTTGCAACATAAAACATCCCTCTCCCTTCGCCCCTGTAAGACACAAGAGAAAGCTGCCCCCCTCCCCTCCTCTACCCACCCATGCATCGGCACGTCATTG
>NC_061857.1:9551230-9558730 GCF_019202785.1 Penaeus chinensis
GCAATTAAGAGATCATGAAAGACAGCTGAGAGAAAAAAAGACTTTTTTTATAATATCTGTCGCAGCTTGTCATTGGCTGCTTCCTCGCATGTATGGACCAATCATAGGCTAACTTGCATTGCCTAGTTCGAACGCTGTAATCCACAATATTCCACCTTAATTACTGTATGAATACTACAGTTATTGTAATCCAGTCGTATTCATGTGTATAAAACAATCTTCAATGGCGTGAAATGTTCTGATTTTCAGCAAAGTAGGGTATGCAAGTCGTAGCCATGTCTTATTAGAACTGGATGAACCATTCGGACGAGTTGACGAAAAGGATCTCCGGGTACGAAATCTTTGCTGCATTTCTCCTTTCATCGGAGGCCCAAAGTTTTCAATGGCAAAGGGCAAAAGGTTGCAGAAGTTTCCAATCGGTTGATTTCTCGTACCACCTTGACGCCAGGTGATACCTCACAGTTGCACAGTGGACGGTAAAAAGATTAATCAATTTGTCATTGTGAAAAGCCTTTGTTAGATTATGATAGACTTTAGGTACTAAAATATTAATGCGTAAAATAAACACACCCATCTATCCATATATGTATGTAAATACTGAAAATATAAAGTGTAGGACAACATATGAAACGAAGACGACTGCAAATTAATATTTCATGAACTATATGTAACATTAGTGTATACATATAACATTTTTGTATTTTATAAAATAAAAATTTTGTCTTCCCTTTCCAAAAGGCGAACGATATGTGTTTTAGACAAGCGTACTACACCATTAACAACAAAGAACGCCTGTGATTGGCCGGTAGTTCACTCGGTCTGGCCAATCACAACTATGGATCTTACAATAGGAAGGGCCAGGGCAAAAGTGAGCAAAAACGCATCTCACTTGCATTGATGACATTCGTATCCTGTTTCGTGACTTCGAAGGACTATTCTATTACCATTTTAACTTAATTCTCAAAACGTGAATTAGATTGATTCTCGCAGATAAACCATACCTACCATACCAATCCAGCTTATCATAAAACACCGCAGGGTCTGAAATCATCCACATTCCACCTAACCGACGATGCACACCTAAGCATTCGGACACATGAAGAGCCGCGTCGTACATCGTCACAGAAAATCTTGGCTGCATCTCCCCATTCAGCAAGCGGGCCAAGTTTTCAATGGCATATGACCAAGACTTGCATATTGTTCCCAGGGTTGGCGCTGCTGCTGATGCACTCGCCATGTGTGCTGCCCCGACACAGGTGGTAGGGCAGAGGGGGGGGGGGGGGCTGCGGAGGGTACGGACGTATAAGATATAAATGTTGTGTGTTTGATTTCCCGCGTGAGAAAGTTGGGGATGGCGGATCGGCCTTTTTTATATAACGTGTTGTTTTATCGGGTGTTTTCTTTGGTGATTGGAGAGTAAATAGTATTTTATGTGCATTTTTTGTGTACCAAGTATCTAACAAAATATAGACATAATGATGATTAAATTGTATGTGTGTGTGTAATGTGTATTATATTTAAATATGCCCTTTGTCTTTATGCCATTAATGAGTTCATTTGGGCTGTTCATATATATAATAAGAGAGAGAGAGAGAGAGAGAGAGAGAGAGAGAGAGAGAGAGAGAGAGAGAGAGAGAGAGAGAGAGAGAGAGAGAGAGAGAGAAATGGGAGACATGTCTTTCCACCTTCGCGGACCCTGATTGGTTAACGAGACAGCCTCTCCAGCCAATCACAGGTCTGCCCTCCAGGATAGGAAAAAAGGAACAGAACTGCATCACCAACATCCGAATGCGTTTTGTGAATAAAAAATTGGCCTAAGTACGATATTTAGTGATAATTTAAAATATCCATAACTACATCCATAATGTATGCAGATTCCTCATTGATACTTCCTGAGGGCAGCTTATGCAATGACCTCGCACTCAGAGTTTTATCTATTTGTTTTTTTTAAAGACTCATTCCCTGACCAAGAATTCGAACAAGCCTCAGCCCCTCCTGGAAATCTTTGCTGCATTTCGCCTTTCTTCTCGGGGACAAACTATTCAATAGCCTTTGCATTGATCTTGCTCACCTTTCCCACCGCCAGAGTTGCACACGCTCGAAAGCTCCAGGGTAATGGGATCACGTGACCCGTCTGCTTAAGAATGAGTCGGTGAAATTGGTGTGAATCTTTGAGGTTTGTTGATAGATTGTGATTGATATGTATGTGTATTTTCATTTTGTTATGATTTTAAGAAAATTTTCCCTTCTTTTTTTTTAATGAGTATATTGTCTAAAATAGATTGCTGAAATAAAGTTATCTTGTTGAATATGGTACTCGATACATAGTTATTGATAAAGGCATTGCATCTCTGATATTCATAGATGATGCAGCTGCATAATGCATTATGTCAAATACTCCTAAAGCAAGCTAAGTACAATGACATATTATCATTTGAAGTATTACTATTTTTTTCATATCATTATAAGGGTTACGAAAGATTATTCTGCGGTTGAAAGAAAAGAGTTAAGAAGTAATTAAAAATGAGCAAAGGGGCGGATCCACACCAGCGGCCGTCTGTGATTGGTCGGAGGCGTCAACCGCTAAACCAATCACAGGATAGGATGTACTGTAGGTCGGTTGGGATAGAAAAAAGGAAAAAATTATGCAGTGAGGGTAACTTGCATTGAGTGTCCGTTTCCTAAAGAGAGGCCAAGAAATTCCATACATTTTCAATTATATCATAGTTTTGGAAAACTTACTGCCTTAACCCGAAGGCAATCTATGCTTTAACAATGAATATAGTACACGAAATATCTTACAAATGCAAATATATGACCTTGGACATATTTCACAGGTGTGCAAGAAGCCTTTCGGATGCAGCCACCGCTCGTCGGAAAATCTTCCCTGCATTTGCCCTTTCAACTTGGATGGAAAGTTTTCAATGGATTTGTTGCAAGTCTTGCATAGGATTCCCACGTCTCTACCCCCCTCCCTCCCGTCCCTCCCTCCCTCCCTCCCTCTCTCTCTCTCTCTCTCTCTCTCTCTCTCTCTCTCTCTCTCTCTCTCTCTCTCTCTCTCTCTCTCTCTCTCTCTCTCGTATCTTTCCCACCACTAGGATTGCATGCGTTGCATACAAGACCAGTGTGCTAAGAATGAACAGATAATACGTAATAGTCGTTAGAATGATCTGAGATTTGTTGAAATATTGTAAACGTGACTTGTTTTCACTTCAACTGTATTCATCTCTTCTTCTGAAACTTTACTAACACACTATTATCATAATTTAGATAATTGAGTTACAATTTACATTTCTGACTGTTACAAGACACATACTGCAGGTACTGGGACACTGCACTGTGACAAGTTTTCTTGGTACAAGTCAAGACGTAAAAATATATCTATAAAGTTTTCTACTATAAACATTTCCCCTTTTTGATTCTGAAATAGTTCAGTCCAAGAAAAAGACAATAAAAAAAATGTATATAATAGACGTGAATCAGAAGAGTGCAAATGGGAGGACCCTCAACCAGTGGCGTCAGTGATTGGCTGAAAGCGTTGACTGCTAACCAATCACAGGACAGGATACACTGTAGGTCGGTTAGGAGATGAATAACTGCAAAAAAAATATGTGCAATGAGGGTACTTGCATTGGATGTGTTCGTTTCGAAAACTAGAGATTACGATACTTTTCGATGTCAATATAGTATCGAAAATGTAATCCCAGAGACAAATTATGTTATAGTAATGGCTGTAATAAATAAGATGTTTTGCAAATACAAAGACCTGACTTGATATATACATTTTCTTTGCAGGTGCCTTCGTCTGTGAGAAGCCTTTCGTGTGAAGTGACCGCCCGACGGAAAATCTTCCCTGCATTTGCCCATTCAACTTGGGTGGAAAGTTTTCAATGGATTTGTTGCAAGCCTTGCATAGGATTCCCACGTCTCTGCCTCCCTCCCTGCCCCCTCTCTTTCTCTCTCTCTCATACAGGCACACACATATATATTGTCACATATGCACATTATTGCGTGTGTGTGTGTGTGTATATATATATATATATATATATATACATATATATACATACAGACATACATACATATATATGTATATATATATGTGTGTGTGTGTGTGTGTGTGTGTGTGTGTGTGTGTGTGTGTGTGTGTGTACATATGCATACATACACATATATACGTATACATTCATGTGTGTATGTGTGTCTGTTTATATACATGCATATATATATATATACATACATACATACATATATATATATATATATATGTCTACGTGCATGGTTCACAGGGTATATTCAAATGCAAATATTTCCTCTTTAAGGCCTTCCTACATAAAAAAAAAGTATGCCATTGGCTACTGGCCGGGCATCCTCGGCCAATCCCATTCCAGGATTCCTATGACGTAGGGAGCAAAAGGAGCAAAAACGCTGCATCAACGTCAAATTGCATTGAACCTATCCGAATCCTTGACTAAATCGAAGGAAATGCGAATGTCCTACTTCCTCAATTCGTTTATTCGCATCGCGTGATAGCAATTTCTCTTCTAATTAAATGCATTTTATTATTCTCTATAAATCTCAGACTGCAACCTGTTTGAACTCCTCAGTATTTACGATGAAATCATCTTAATCATAGCCGAAGCCCAACCTTCGGACACGGCAAGGTCTCGAGGCCCACACATAGCAGCCCCCATGTCGAAAATCTTAGGTGCATCGGCTCTTTCATCTCGGCCTTCAAGTTTTCAATGGATACATTGCAAAGATTGCAGAACGTTCCCACGGCGAGAGAGAGAGAAAGAGAGAGAGCGAGAGAGAGAGAGAGAGAGAGAGAGAGAGAGAGAGAGAGAGAGAGAGAGAGAGAGAGAGAGAGAGGGAGGGAGGGAGGGAGGGAGGGAGAGACCTTTGGCACTCAGGCTGATGGGATGTGTTATTTATTCTTATTTATTCTTTACTTTTTCGCTTTCACACTCCCTCTCTCACTCTCTCTCCCTTTCCCTCCCCCTCCTTCTCTTTCTACCTCTCCCTCCCCCTCCCCCTCTCCCTCTCCCTCTCCCATTCCCACTCACTCTCACTCTCCCTCCCCCTTCTCTCTCTCTCTCTCTCTCTCTCTCTCTTTCTTTCTCTCCCTCCCCCTCCCCCTCTCCCCCTTCACCTCCCCCTCCCCTTCTCCCTGCTTCTCTCTCTCTCTCGCTTTCTTTCTCTCCCTCTCCCCCTCTCTCCCTCCCCCTCCCCTTCTCCCTCCTTCTCTCTCTCTCTCTCTCTCGCTTTCTTCCTCTCTTTCCAGATGAATCTCCTTCGTTACTCCTCCCAGCTGTAACGAGAGCTCTCCGGGGGAACTAATTGGATGATCTTGTATGGCTGTGCGCTTGTCGAGTCGTTCTTGTATTGTTTTTTATGATAGCCTCAAAGCGCCTCTTGCTATGCAAATGTTCAGCGCTCGAGTTAGAATATTGAATGAGAGGGTTGTAGTATATGTCGCAAGTGATCGTTTTTTTAAAACTGAGTGAGGGCTTGTAATGTAGGATGCGTTTTTTGTGGTTTGTTGATGACATTTCTTCGTTATCTAGGCCGTTTTAGAGGTATTTTTGAAACATTGTATTTCGCGTAAAAATGACTTTCTGTGCAAAAAAGTAGCATTGATTTCACGATGCCTTCCGTCAAGGTTAATTACTATTTTTTGTGAGGCAGAAAACTAGTAATGATTTTTGTTTTCTTGTTGTTTTATATGATGCTTTTCATCGTAAAAATATAGGTCTAACGTCATGCTTTCCAGGAGACTGCTTTTCTGATTATCTCCCATACCAGAATTATCATCATCGTCATCGTCGTCGTCGTCGTCGTCATCCTCCTCCTCCTCCTCCTCCGTCTCCTCCTCCTCCTCCTCCTCCTCATCATCATCGTCATCATCATCATCATCATCATCATCATCATCATCATCATCATCATCATCATCATCATCATCATCATCATCATCATCATCATCATCATCATCATCACTACCACAAACTTCAGTTCGAAAGAGTACACAGCCAAACCGCCAGAACCAACAGCCCTTCGAACGCAGCATACAAGTCTTTCCTTCCAGGTACAAACTACATTCAATGGCGACTTCCGAGGTATGCATGAGGTTCCCACCGGCATTGAGAAGGTCGCCTAATGAGCGCGGCTGCACTGGCACAAGAGCGTGTTTTTGCAGCCCGCGCGGACATTCAGGTGTGCGGTTGCAACGGGAAAAATGGAAGAGAAAACGGAGGGGGGGGGGGGGGAATGCACCCTGGAGGGAAGACTAAAGTAATTCAAATAAGGGACTCGGAAACTTTTTGCACCGTGGAGATTCGAGTGCCATCAAAGGACCGCTGTGGTTCGATGTATAAGCGCGTTGAAAGGAGTCTCTCTGTAGAGGTAAGAAACAACTTGAGACTTGTGGATATACATTTATCGAATGCTATAACGTACGCACTAAAAGAACTGCCATATAATATTTATGTCAATTCAGATGGGCGGCATTAAAAGTACATTAAATGACTTTATGTTTTTTATTTTTTTTATTATTATCATCAAACATTATATCCATTACCATTAGTGCATTTCCTTCCATCAAATTCACTTATACATCTAACCTATATCTTCTTTTCATTTGGTAACTCCATTTTCAATTTACCTAACGTTTCCAAAGGAATAATGACACGAAAACGGGAAGACCATAACACGCGGACGAGCAATTAGCTTCACTTCTCTATTTCTCGCAGGTGTCCGTAATGAGCCAATTCTCTCCTCCATCTCCTCTTTATCTTCGTGTTTACCATTCATACCAAGAGCGAAATGCATCGTAAAAAAAGAGAGAGAGAGAAAGAAAGAAGAAGAAGGAAAAAAAGATGGTTGCGCGGACGAAGTATAGAGAGAGAGAAAGAAGAAAAAAAAAAAAGGGAAAAAGAAAGAGAGACATAGAAAGAGAGAATTGAGACGACTGTGGGAATGGGCATTGGCAAAAGGGGTTTCCAGTTTGTGTTTTTTTAAAGGGATTGTGACTTGTCATTTGATATGTCACGGGGCTGAGTTGCAATCTGTTATTGCAATGGTTTATGGCGTGTGACTGATATTCGGGGTCTTTGCACTGATGTTGCAGAGGTTTCATGGGTTCACGCTACGCCTTTTAGGTCCATATTATCGTATCATATCTATGTTTTGGTAGATCATAGTTTCGGGTTTTAGAGTGCATACATTGGTAATATTTAGTGCAGAATATAAAGAAGCAATATATATATATTTCTGTATTGTGGATAATGAATAAATATAAAAATCGTTATAATATAATCGTAATAAATATAATAATCGTTATAATATAATCGTAATAAATATAATAATCGTTATAATATAATCGTGATAAATATAATAATCGTTATAATATAATCGTGATAAATATAATAATCGTTATAATATAATCGTAATAAATATAATAATCGTTATAATATAATCGTAATAAATATAATAATCGTTATAATA
>NC_061857.1:9563730-9568730 GCF_019202785.1 Penaeus chinensis
TTAACATCAAGGAAAGGGGGGGGACCGTTTTATCGCTAATCCCCCCCCCCCCTCCGCCATTCCTCCGAGATACTTATCGCTTTCGCCCTGCAACGCGAGAGCCCCGAGTTACCTATAGTAGCCAGAGACTCCAAAGTTCCGTATATTCTTAAGTTATGTAAGTTCCCCCCTTTCCGAATTCTTCAGTTACGTAGCTCCCCATTCTTCTTTAGTTCGAACAGTCCCATAAAATCATTTCACTAAGTTCGCGAGTTCCCATATGCTTTGAATTTAGTTCGCGAATTCCCCCAATCCTCCCAAGTTCGTTTCATGCCCAAGTTCCCGTTCCGAGCCACGTGGCCCCGAGGAATCACTCCCGGGAACGGATCTTATCTCGCCACGAAATCCAGCTCGAGATTGGCCGCTGCAGTTCCCAAGACGAGCGCGTAGGCCGTGAGAAGGAACACGCGAAAAGGGACACGCGGTCACTCGGTTCCCTTGCAGGTAGCCGGCGATGCATTGTTGCAGGGAGCTACATTGTTGCAAAGGGCAGGTCGGGTTGAGCGAACATGACAGATGAGAGCAGCCTTTGTTGCAGCGTCGGCAAGAATGTTGAGAGAGAGAGAAAATGCATGGGATCAGCGTTGTGTAGATAAACGTAGTGTGAGTTATTCTAACGACAACAAAAATGTAATTTGTATAGAGAAAAGGCGAATATAACCCTTGTGATATTTCCTTTTCAAACGACGCCGCTCTCAAAAAGTAAGTAAACAAGTAAAAAAAAATGAAAAGGGTAATGAAATAATAACAAATAATAAATTAAAATAAAAGACAGACATAAAGGCATAAATGTAAGCATACCTATTAAAACTATGTTCAGCCATAGATACGATACAAGCCATCAAACAAAATAGAGCAGCTAGTACATGTCAGATTCACTTTTCGCTTCTCCCAAGACCCTCTCTATAAATCAGATAGAATTATCCCTCCTAAGGGAGATAGGGAGTAAAAGCGGAGATAAAAAAGATGCAACGAAACCCAATATTCTAACAAACCTTCCAGTCTCATCGTGACAATCAAATCATCAGACCGTACACCCATACATGTGCAACATTCCTTGCAACTGAGTGATCTTAACAAATGCATTTTCAAAGAGCGAATGAAAAGAGAGAGAGAGAAGAAAAAAACACAAACCGTAGAGCTTAGTCCACTATGGTAAACCTTTTATCCACAGGTACCCCGAGGGCTCTGTCCGAACACTGCAGTCTCCCCTTTCAGCCGACCGTCCTCAATCCCAACAAAAAACGGGATGCAACTCGACTCCTGCGTGAGAAAACATGGCGTTATGTGGCAGGTGTTTATTTACTGCACAATAAAGTCGTCTTGTTCTGCACACGGATACATCCTTTAAACCAACATTTATATCTATAAAAGATAAACCGAGAAATAATTATATCTATCCGACCTCAATTCCTTCAGAGTTTTCCACTCTATACAGTAAAGAATAGTGGTCGCCGGTTCACCCCCGAGCGTAATTGAATAACTGGCACCTCAGACCCAACCTTCATTGCCACTACATATTGCTATTTATGACAATTGTGGGGTCGGATTGCCATCATCTACGGACCATTTAAAGAAAGGGGGTGGGGGGACAGATGGTCATAAATTTATGCCAACTCATTGGGGTGCCTCTTTCTATCTTTCTTTTTTTTTTCTTTTCTTTTCTTGTGTGTTAAATTGTACCTACTGTTATTTTTCTCTCCTCTGGGCCACTTGGTTGTAAAATTTATAGCGCTAATGGTGGGAATTCTTACGCCCGCGGTGACTCACAGTTGTTAAGG
Source organism: Penaeus chinensis (assembly GCF_019202785.1). Classification (NCBI taxonomy): domain Eukaryota; kingdom Metazoa; phylum Arthropoda; class Malacostraca; order Decapoda; family Penaeidae; genus Penaeus; species Penaeus chinensis. The sequence goes on from NC_061857.1 coordinate 9,565,551, forward strand.
CCGACAGAAGAGATTTTATTTTTTTTTAATAATGGAAAAAGTGTTTGAGTTTGGCGGTAATGCTACGTGGACGGAGATAGAGAGAGTGAGAGTGAGTGAGAAAGAGAGAGAGAGAGAGAGAGAGAGAGAGAGAGAGAGAGAGAGAGAGAGAGAGAGAGAGAGAGAGAGAGAGAGAGAGAGAGAGCTGAGAGAGAGAGAGGGAGAGAGAGAACGAGAAAGGAAGAGAAATCGAGAAAAAAGAGAAAGAGAGAACAAGAACGAAAGTAGAAGAGAAAGATAGAACGAGAACGAGAAAAGAAGAGAAGAGGAAGAAGAGAAAAAATAAGAGAAATAGAGAACAAGAACGAGAAAAGAAGAGAAGGAGAAAACGAAAACAGAAAAAGAGAACGAGAAAAGAAGAGAGAAAAAAATCAAACGGACACAAATAGAGAAAACAAATCTACAAACCCATATCTTACAGAAAGCTTCGTTCAAAATGGAAAAAGAAATCAAGAGCATCGAAGGGGCCGCTTACCTTGGCCTCCCGATAGCATTTAAAGCTTTTAGGAATATAAAAGCTCACAAACTATGATGCAACAGATGTACAATGCTACTCTATTCCTCCCAGAGGAAATCGTAAGAAATCCATCAACATTGCCAAAATTACTTTCCGTAGACATGACCTTCCCTTTAATGTTTACATAGGTGGGGAATCCCTACCTGTCCGACCATACCAACCTCCTCCTCGTCAGTGCCAAAATTGTTGGCGTTTAGGACACCCAGCCAAACACTGTCATTCCACAGCCAGATACCCGCTATGTGCCCAACCTGGCCATACTCGATCAAACTGCTCCGCACAATCACGCACATGTGCAAACTGTGGTGGCCCCCATAATGTATTTTATAGAGGCTGCCCCACCTACAAATTTGAGTCTGAGGTAGCAACTCTCCGATTCAGACTTGGACTCACTCTACGTGAAGCCAGACAGGAAGCACGTCGACGAGGCCTTTCTCTTACCCCCTACTCCAGTGTTGTCGCTCACTCTGCCAATCCCCCTACCTCCCAAACTGCTACACCCTCTCCTAAACCCAACCCCCCTCCATCTAACTTCCCCTCTTCTACCTCCTACCTTCCCCAGTCAAATTCTTTTGCCATCATAAACCCAGACACTCCAATCTCTACCCAATCAAATTCTTTTGCCATCCTAAATCCAGACACCCTAATCTCTACTACAGCCCCAACACCTACCCCTCTCCCTCCCCGCACTACCCGCAGCAGACAGATTAAATGTTCCACCACCTCTTCCCCTACCTCACAATCACCTCCACCTTCCTTTGCCCCTATTTTTCAGACACCAGACTTCTCTTCCCCCCCTCACAAGAAAACCTTTATCTCACAAAACTCCCCAACCAACTCCACTACAGAAACTCTAGAAAATATCCAGAACTACATAATCGAGTCCCAAACTAATACTCATCCACCTTCAAATTATACAACTCCCGCTCCCTCCACACTCAAAGTGACTGCCGATATCCATCCTCCTCCTACTCATATTCTCCCTACACCCAATCCTCCTATCCCATCCCAACAAAACCCATTCCCCCTGACTCCAGCCCCACCTATATTAACCCTCCCACTATCTCCTCTATCCCTTCCACTCCCTCCTGGATACACACGTGAAACCCTCATGTCACAAGTACCCTCTTCCCCAGACCCTCTACCTCCCGACACCCCTCCTGATACAACACCACTCCCCAACCTCATTCTTTATCCCACCCTCTAGCACCTTCCCCTTCAAATTCTCCAACACGCACTGCAATCTTTGCCAGTAAATCAACGAAAGTATAACTATCCTTCATTGGAACATTCGCGGTTGTCCGAATGTTCCTCTTTCAGTCTCACATATTCTATTGTCATGCCCACGTCCTCCCTACATAGACATCCCAACTTATCAGACATCCTTACAGAATCTCACACGTTCTGCTTTGACAACCTGTTTTCCTTCCTCAAACGTATATATATCCTTCACTTGATCTAACCCCTTTACATTACCTCATCCGACCCTAACCCATTCACTCACCAATTCCTTAACCCAGCTTTAACAACTAATCACTAACCCAACCATCCTTCACTAACATTAACTATAGTGCTATATGACCTTAGATGTCTAGCACATTTATTTTGCTTTTAACCATTAACCATTAACCATTAACCATTACTGATATTATGATTATTATTTTTGTGTGTGTGCTTGATGTTTACCATAATTAGAATACTTACGACTTTCTGTTTTTTGTCACTGACTGTTGTAATTACCCAAACCTGCTTTTGCAATAACTTTACGGTAGAATTTTTATTAAAAAAAAAAACGTTTACATTCGAACGATTTAGATTTATTAACAAGAACAAAAGAAAAAAGAAGTGCGCAGACTCTCCGGCCTGCACCGATTTGGAACGTTACCATAAATGAACTTATATGACATGAAATTGTGATGTAAGACTGATTATCTTTATTTTATTTTCCTTTTCCTTAATGACTACTTTGGTGTTTGGCTAGAGAAGCTTATTCCCTGAGCTTCGGTTGGATTATTAGCAAATGGTTTACACCTGATTCATTATTCCGAGTGACAAAGCTGATGCCAATTTACCCAGTCAAGTCATCGCACTGAAGTGTCTCTTTTCTTGACTTTAATTGCGTATATACATATATGTATATATATTCACACAGACTACACACGCACATACACATGCACGCATGCACCCACCCACCCACGCATGCACATGCACCCACCCACCCACCCACACACACACACACACACACACACAGACACACACCCACGGCCACGCCCACGGCCACACCCACACCCACACCCACACCAACACCCATACCCACCCACACACACACACGGAACCGGAGTCCCTGAGGCAGGTCTCTGCCGCTTGCAACCTCGTTCTGGCAACTCCTGCGACGCCGTTGGTGCCAAACAGTATCGGTCTTTGCCGTTCCCTTGGATCCACCAGCTGCGTGGAGAGAGGGAGCCAGCTGCATGGGCAACAGCTTGCTCCTCATATTCTTTCGCCCAAGCATTAACTCTACCTCTTCTGCGAAGGTGAGCTGTCTCACACCCCTGGGGACTCCAGCGACACTGCACAGCGTCGACACAGCACGGAGAGTGGCAGTTACCAGTTACAAGCTACAG
>NC_061857.1:9581230-9583730 GCF_019202785.1 Penaeus chinensis
AGTAGGCATAATAATAATAATACTAGTAGTAGGCATAATAATAATAATAACAATAATGATAATAATAATCAAAATAATAATGATAATAATAATAATGATGATGGTGATGGTGACGGTGACATCATCATTATCTTTATAACATCATCATTATCTTTATAATGATGATAATAACAATGATATCAACAATCATCATCATTACAATAATAATGATAAAATGATCATAGTTATGATAATAACATTGGTGATTAAAAGAAATATTAATGATGATAGTCATAACAACAATGATAAGAATACACATGATCATTTCAACGAGACAAATACGCTCGAGAAAAGATGTACATGAAAAGGAAGAGGAGGCTAAGGAGACCGGCAGTCTAAGGAGAGAGGAGGAGAGGTGTTGAAATCCCCGTCGGTTTGTTACTGCCGCCCACACGAACCTTCAGGGGGGGGCGAGGTGAGTTGTGGGGGGAGGGGGAGGGGGTAAGGGGTACGGGGCAGGGGGTTGAGAGGCACTGGATCGTCCCTCGGGTCCATCTCCACCTCCGTCTCTACCTACGAGGCAGTGGGACCCCGTCGGTTATGTCAGAGGACGAGGGTGTGGGAGGCTCGTGGGCGTGAGAAGGGGGGTGGGGACGGGGGGAGGAGGAGGGTGGGCGTGCTAGGTGGGTGTGGGAGTAACAGGTGGCATCTGCGGGGCGCTCTGGTATAGCCATCCACTCCGATTCCCCAGCGCGCAGCCAGTAGGCAACCCTCACCGGCGCTGGGCACACGACCCTTCCGAGAGCCAAAGCGAGCGCGTGTGAGAGAGAGCGAGCGAGCGTGAGAGAGAGAGAGAGAGAGCGAGCGCAGAGAGCGAGAGGAGGGCACACTTGGCACCGAACTGGCACTGGGCATCCTCTCTTCCACCCACCCCCTCCCCATCGGTCCCATCCTTACTCTGAAAATCCCTCCCTCCTGATTTACCATCCCGGTGTGACCGTCCGAAGGCACTTGGGGAGGAAAGGCCTGGCTATGACTGAGCTGTGAGGAAGAGACTGTGCTGTACCGAGCAACAATGAAGGTGTTAAGTTGGGTTTTTGTGAGCGTGTTCCTCCTGCAAGTGGAGGAAGGGGCGCTGGCCCAGAAGATCCCGCGCTGGTGGCTCAAGGTGGCTCAGAGGCAAGGGTGAGTACAGGATTCGTGATTCGTTTGGGGGGTTAGGTGAATCATCCATGTTGGGGGTCAGATAAAGCGTTCATTGACGTGTTTAGGGAAATCGATCATCTAGGTGTTTAGGTAAATCAAACTGGGTGCTTTGTTAATTCGTTCAACTGGGTGATTAGGTGAATCATGTAATTTGGTGTATGGTGAATCAGTTAATTAGGTAATTAAGTGAATCACTCAGTTGGATGATTAGATGAATCATTTATTTAGGTGGTTAGGAAAATCGTTCATTTAGGTATTGCGGTAAATTATTCAATTGGGTGATTAGTTGAATCATTCAATTGAATGATTAGGTAATTACTCAGTTGGGTGATTAGTTGATCATTCAACTGGATGATTAGATGAATCATTCATTTAAATAATTAGGTAAGTAAAACGAATATGCAAAAAAGTGAAAGTTAAGAGGTCGACAGTACGCGTGGAATCTAACACTAATATCAACAAAACTTTATTATTTATTTATTTATTATTTTTATTATTTTGTTTTCGTCTTTTTTCATAGAAGGAGTACAGAGAAATTTGCCGTTTTTCGTAAGACTCCAAAAAGTGACGACATATGCGAAACATCTGCATTTTGGAATAGAACCATTTTCGGAGTGAGGGAGAAAAAAAAAAATACTTCACCTTTTGACTCCTCCATGCCTTTTATTTATTAATTTGTTTTTGATAGAAATTAAAGAAAGATGTTATTTTTACATTACTGCATCTGTTGTGGTTTGAGTGAATCTGATCGCATTTACTAAACGAAAAATTATGATACAAAATTAATCTTATGAATGACTGATTTTAACGTGTTCTGGTGCTTACACAAAATGTAATACGGCATTAATTATTCTAACGGTCCATTTTTAGCGAACGCATAATAGACGAGTAGTTTCATAATTTAACACTAATTAATCGTAACCATAGTAATTTGTTGTGGTACACTTGCAGCTCCAAATACGGAGCGTTCAGTTGTGTCTCAGTTACATAAATCTGTGCTTGTATAAAAATAGTAAATACATAGAAGAATAAATTGAATAAATAAGAAACATGAATACATAATATTAATAATAATAATGATAATAATAATAATAATAATAATAATAATAATAATAATGATAATAATAATAATAATAACAATAACAAATAAACAGGTGAATAAAAACAATACGATACAATAAAAAAAAACTGCATGAAATAGTTGTTATACGAGTTATATGAGAGAATATAAAGATTTAAAAAATGCACGCACATGAGGACGGTACAATAAGAATCAATATTATTAGCAAGGCAAGAAATATTTGTGTTTTCCATC
>NC_061857.1:9588730-9591230 GCF_019202785.1 Penaeus chinensis
TTACGCATACACAACAGCACAAGCACATAGACACTATATGTATATACTATATGTATATATATATCAAGACATATATATTAAATATATATATGTATGTATGTAAGTATGTGTGTATTCATAAATGTATGCACACATACATACATATGCACAAAAATACATACATACATACATATATATATATATATATATATATGTATATATATATACGTATATATATATATATACATATATACATATATATATACATATATACACATATATATACATATATATATATATATATATATATTTATATATATATATATATATATATATATATATATATATAATCTGCGTTTGTGTGGGACAGTATATGTGTATGGAAGCTGCCTTTCCTCCTTATTCCTTGCCTGCGACGTGGTTTGTGCCCAGAACAAAACATTCCGAGAAGCAAGCATAGCATCAACACCATAAGCATGAACGTCTTAAAAGAACAATTGTTTTTTAAGAGGATATTAATTCGCCTTATTCTGCCCACAGTCATGCTTCAACTTCCCTGGATTTATAGTGTCAGCCGCTGCAACCACAATGATGACCGACGATATTGGCTTATATGAATAATGGCGTAGCTTATTCGACTCGAGAAAAATGAGAAAAGCAAAGATAAGAGAAAAAACGTGTGTATATATATATATATACACACACACATACATTTATATATATATATATATATATACATACATTTATATATATACATACATTTATATATATATATATATGTGTGTGTGTGTGTGTGTGTGTGTGTGTGTGTGTGTGTGTGTGTGTGTGTGTGTGTGTGTGTGTGTGTGTGTGTGTGTGTGGGTAATACAAGTATCGTTATTCTTTAATTTATAGGAACAAGTTAAAGCAGGGCGATCGGCTTGCATGATGACGTCACCAGAAGGGGAATACAAAGCATGATGACGTCACTAAAAAGGAATACAATGCGTTCGTTTCGCATGATGAAGTCATAAAAAAATGTCATACAATGCGTTCGTTTTACATGATGACGTCACCAAAAGAGTAATACAATGCGTTCGTTTCGCATGACGAAGTTATAAAAAATGTAATACGATGCGTTCGTTTTACATGATGACGTCACCAAAAGAGTAATACAATGCGTTCATTTTGCATGATGACGTCACTAAAAAGGAATACAATGCGCTCGTTTCGCATGATGAAGTCATAAAAAATGTAATACAATGCGTTCGTTTTACATGATGACGTCATCAAAAGAGTACTACAATGCGTTCGTTTTACATGATGACGTCACTAAAAAGGAATACAATGCGTTCGTTTTACATGATGACGTCACCAAACGAGTAATACAATGCGTTCGTTTTGCATGCTAACTAAACAGACAATCCTGTCGACGCGGCTAGAGTAATCAAATTTCTTTTCCTTTTTCTTTTTGCCCTTGAGACATTTACCTTCGGGAGCAAAACAGAGGGACGAGCGTGTGAACTTCCCTTGACGTGTCTCGCGGAGGAATACAAAGAAGAATGAGAAAGAAAGAGAGAGTAAGAGAAGGTATTTGAAAGGAAGGAAGATAGAAAAAAAATTGGTTAAGTGTGTTTGTGTGCTTGTGTGTGTGTGTGTGTGTATGTGTGTGTGTGTGTGTGTGTGTGTGTGTGTGTGTGTGCGTGTGTGTGTGTGCGTGTGCGTGTGCGTGTTTGTATGTACATGTATATTTATGTGTGTGTGCGTGCATGCAGTTGAGTCCGGACGGAGCCTTTGACGAACGTTCTGAAAAACGACCTTGGCTACACTTAACGTCTGCCCTCACTAAGTCGTCTCGTGGAAGAGGAGAGAGAGAGGAGAACAATGAAATAAAATTGAATGATAAAGACGACCAATGCTATGCAAGCTGAGGGAAGAGCGGAGAAATTCGTGAGGATGTGCAGAGGGCGAGAGATAGAGGACAAGGTCAGGTGTGTGTGTGTGTGTATGTGTATGTGTGTGTGTGTGTGTGTGTGTGGTGTGTGTGTGTGTGTGTGTGTGTGTGAAACAAAGAGAGAGAGATAGATAGATAGATAGATAGATAGAGAGAGAGAGAGAGAGAGAGAGAGAGAGAGAGAGAGAGATAGAGAGACAGAGAGAAAGGAAGAGAGAGAGAGAGAGAGAGAAGAACCCTACAAACGAAAGGACGACAACCGAGAAAACAAACAAACAAACAAACAGGCATAACGAGATAACAACAACAGCAAACGAACATGACCCGAACAAGGGACAAGTGCCGTGACCTCTGACCCCTCGCGTTCCGCCTGTGACCTCGTAACTCTCCCTTAAGCTAAATCATCGCTTGACGTGTGTATGAGCAAAAGGGATGGCGAAGGAGGAGGAAGCCAAGTGGGCGGATAAGAAAACAGGGAAAAGAACAGAAGAAAGAAAAGCAGAGGAAATGCAAGACGATGATAGGAGGGGGGGGGGGAGGGGAGAGAGGGAGTAGGGTAGCCGGTATCTGAGGGTGAGTCAGAGGGAA
>NC_061857.1:9596230-9598730 GCF_019202785.1 Penaeus chinensis
TCGTCAGCCACATAACCCTAGTTCTTCCTCATAATTCTCCCAAAAGTCCAACTGAAATACTACCTCGTCTTTCTATAAGCAGCTGATTCCCCCCAAGGTGACGTGCTTTGGTCCTCTCTCTTTTAACACGTTTGCTTAACATCACATATCCAGAGGTTCTGCCACTACGAATGTGATTATAGTGTTTGGTGTGTCAGAGAGGCTTCAGTTTAAGATGTGCGACAAAGATTTTATTCTAAAACGGCGGTGTCTTTCTTAAATAGTTTGTTATGTTATTATTGCTACTGTTATAATGAGAGTAGTCATAGGGATGGTAATTGTTAGTAATAAGAGAAATAATGAATTGTGATCAACAGCATTGTTATAATGATAATGATGATGATAATAATGATAATAATAATGATAATGATAATATAATAATAATGATAATAATAATAATAATAATAACGATGATGATGATGATGGTGATGATAATAATAGTAGTATTTTTTAAAAATGATACTGATAATGATGATAATTACCATCACTATTATTACTACTATTATTGTTATTATTATATATTTATATTATCAATATTATAATTATTCTACTAGTATCATTCTGATCATTACTATCATCATTATCATTATTGTTAGTAATCTTAATTACGATTATAATAATCATCATTATTATCTATTGTTCCAATTACGATTCTGTGTCATCATTTTCCGTGACTCATCCTTATCATTATTTCAACAGAATTCAGACGAAAATTCCTCCCCCCTTCACCCCCCCCCCATTGCGTAACCTTACCACCACCTCCCCATACCTCCTAACCCCCTACCCCACAGCCTCTACCCCCTCGGACCCCCACTATAACACACACCTCTCTCGCAAAGGTTACGTGCAGCGCGAGCTTCATTCTTAAGAAAAAAAAGTATATAACAAACGTGTAAAAAGAAAATAAAATAAAAGAAAAGAAAAGAAAAGAAAAGAAGCGAAACTAAAATGAAAGAAAGAAAGAAAAAAATACATATATAAACGTGTAAAATAATGAAAAAACATCAATAAATTATTAAAAAAAAAAAAAAAAAAATGAAACTACGTGCATCCTGGCCTCGTTATATTCTGAGAAGCCGAGCGGAAAGCGAGAACGAGAGCATGGATGATGTTTCAGGGGAATGGGATGTGGCGGGGGGAGGGGGGGGGGGATGGAGGGAGAGATAGAGGAGAAGAAAAGAAGAGGAAGGGAGGGAGGGAGAGGGAGAGGAAGAGGAAGAGGGAGAGGGAGAGGGAGAGGGAGAGGGAGAGGGGAGAGAGAGAGAAAGACAGAGAAAACTAGGTTATAAAATAAAAGATAAAGAGAAAGATAATTAAAAAAAACAAAAAAAAACGAGAGAAACAGCAGAGAAAAAAGAAAAAAAAATCACCAATTTTCTCCTAAAACTAACAAGACCGGAAAAAATTCAAAATCCTTTTCTTTTTCTTTTTATTATTTTTATTAAGGTCAAGTTCGAAGAATTAGCAGCAACGTCGAAGGTGTTGTAATGCGTACGGATGTTTTCATTTTCATCTCTGTTTCCTCTGTTTTGAGAAATGCGCTCTACCCAAATATGACGGTCCCTTGTCAACAGTGATATCTAAGTGTGACTAATGGAATGATAATAATTATGAGAATAATGATGATAATAATGATGGTAATATTGATGATGGTGATGATGATGATGGGAATACTGATGATGGTGATGATGATGATGGTGATCATGATGAAAGACGTATTTTGAATTATGTTGCAGCTTTAGGAACATAATATTGATGATGGTGATGATGGTGCTGGTGATCATGATGAAAGACGTATTTTGAATTATGTTGCAACTTTAGGAAAAGAAGCTGTCCTAAAAGTCTAAAACACAGGAAAATCGTATTTATACTTGCTTATAGAGACAGCGATATACAGAGGAAAATTTCACTTTTCATTTCCGTTTTCTTTTTTGTGTTTCTTGCAGTCTCACGTCCCGTTTTCTTCGAGTTTCATGTCTTAATTTTTATTTTCTTTCCCACACCTAGTTTGTCTTTCTGTCCTTGGGCTCATGTTAGATATCAAATAACGATATTTTTTTTTCTATTTTTCTTTCTTTCTTTTTACTTTCTTTTCCATTCTCTGCTTATTTCTGCAAGTCATTACATACGCATACGAGAGGCAGGACGAGGAACCTGCATCCCTCCTTCCTCCTTCCCTCCTCTTCCTCCTCCCCCCACCCGCCCCTACCTCCCACCACAACCCCTTCCCCCCTCTACTCCCCCCCCCCCTCACGTCCCGCACTCATGACTCAGCTGTCACTCTCCTCTTCCTTCTCCCCCCCCCCCCCCTATCGCTTTCATCACGAAGGTCACACGCGCGTTATAAACAGCTGTAGTATCCATCAACAGAAGGGAGAACCCAGGACTGACTGTCAGCCTCCCTCACCCCCCCCTCATCCCCTCATCCTCCCTCACTCCCTCACTCCCTCCTCCTCCGCTC
>NC_061857.1:9601230-9603730 GCF_019202785.1 Penaeus chinensis
AAAAAAAGCACACATATCTAAACACACACACACACATATATTACCCCCCCCCCCCCCCAAGCACCCTCGGCCTCCACCACGCCGGGGATAATGACCTCCCTTCCACGCCGAGGTCCCAGCTGATGACCTCTGTAACTTGAGCTTCTCTGTAGTATTGCGTCCTCCGGCCTTCTTATCTTCCTTCCCTTCCTTCTTCGTCTATTCTTCTATTTCTTTGCATTCTTTGGATTGCTGGCTCTCATTTTGTGTGTCTCTGTCTCTTTCGTTATTGCTCTTGCTCCCTCCCTTTCTCATTATCTCTCTCTTTTTCTCTCACTCTCTCACTCTCTCACTTTCTCTCTCTCTCTCTCTCTCTCTCTCTCTCTCTCTCTCTCTCTCTCTCTCTCTTTGTCATTTCTTCTTTTTCTTCTTCTTCTGCTTCTTCCCCACTCTTCTTCCGCTTTTACCTCCTCCACCTTTTCCTCTTTCACTTACTCCTCCTTTTAATTCTTCCTCCTCCTATTCCTCCCTTCCTTGTGCTATTCCTCCTTTTTTCTTCTTCCTCTCCCCCTTTCGTCTTCTCCTCTTCTCCCCCTCATCCCCTTTCTTCTCCCCCTCTTCCTCCCCTTTCGTCTCCTCTTCTTCTCCCTCCTTCTCCCCTTTCTTCTCCCCTTCTTCTCCCTCCTTCTCCTCTTTTTTTGTCTCCTCTTCTCCCTCCTCCCCTTTCTTCCCCTCCTCTTTTCCCCCTTCCTCCTCTTTCTTCTCTTCATCTTCCCCCTCCTCCTCTTCTTTCTTCTCCTCCCCTTTGTTATCCCTCTTCCTCCTTCCCTTATTCCTTTTCCCTCCTCCTCCTCCTCCTCTTCTTCCTTCTCCTCCATTTCCTCCTGCCCCACTTACAGAACCAACTTGTTATTTTTCAACATAACGCTCTAATCTGCTAAGTTATCTAACACACTTACGCAAGACCGAATGGGGTGTGTTTTGTTATTCTGAATGCGTAGCGTAGACATTTCCTTTTCTTTATTTTGTGTATTTTTTCAATATATTTTCGTTATTTGGCCGTTATTTTTCGATATTTTGTTATGTTATTGTTAGATTTCGTTATGTTATTGTTAGTTTTCGTTATATTTTTGTTAGTTTTCGTTATTTTCGTTACTTTTTCCCGTTATTTTTTCTAGTGAGTGATTTTTTTTTCTTTTCGTTTCATATCTATTTTTTCTAGTATGTCTTCCTTTGTGTTTAATTGTTTGTTTGTTTGTATCTTTGAGTTTGTATGTTTGTACTGTGTATGTTTTTTTTATATCTGTGTACGTGTGTGCGTTAAATCTGTGTATGTGTGTGTTTGCATTTGTCTACTTGTGTGTATGTGTAGATATCTGTGTACGTGTGTGTATATGTAGGCATCTGTGTACGTGTGTCTATGTGTAGGTTTCTGTGTACGTGTGTGTATGTGTAGGTATCTGTGTACGTGTTTGCATGTGTAGGTATCTATGTACGTGTGTGTATCTGTAGGTATCTATGTACGTGTGTGTATGTGTATGTATCTGTTTACGTGTGTATGTATGTGTGGTAAATCATGGACAGCCTAATAAATGCTAGCGGTCATATACAATTATGAAAACGCACACACACACACACACACACACACACACACACACACACACACACACACACACAGACCAGTATACATACACACCAGTACACATAAACACCATTATATCATATAATATACGCGAATACCTACAATAAACATATTCATATTTATAACCAGTATCCGCAAGAGCCTCTGAAGTTATACTCTCTCAGTTGCAAAAAGGGGGGCGTGGTTCGTGCTTGCAATCCGGCTCAAAAAAAAAAAAAAAACACATGTATATATTTTAGGTAAAAGCAGCGGGGAAAATGATGATGATGATGATGATGATGATGATGATGATGATGATGATGATGATGATGATGATGATGATGATGATGATGATGATGATGATGATGATGATAATGATGATAATGATGATAATGATGATAATAATGATAATGATAATGATAATGATAATAATAACGATAACGATAATAATAACTGTAATACAAAAAAAATCAATAACAACGATAAAAAAAAACAACGATAACAACTAACAATAACAAAACCGCTAATCACCACAATTACAAGCACAAAAAATCCACAAAAACAGCAATCCACAAGCTCCATAAACCAGACCCAGGTGACACAACCAGCGAGTTCAGAGTCAGGAACAAGACCCAAAATCATACGAAAAAAACAAAAAAACAAAAACAATAAAAAAACATGAAACCGGATCTTTGCGAATGGAGTTTTATGCGGCAGCCCTCTGACCCTTTGCTGCCCCTTAGTTGCAAATCTCGCTTGCAAACCTTAATAAATCATAATCGTCTGCATGACTTCGTGAAAATTCTGTGACGAAGGGATATTATGTGTGTCTTGGTTGGCGGGTCGTGACACTGAACCTTTGGAATTATTTCTTATTTTTTCATTTTCCTTTTCTTTTCT
>NC_061857.1:9608730-9615114 GCF_019202785.1 Penaeus chinensis
CAGTAAACACAGATAGCTATTCATAAGCAGCCTTATTGCATTTTAGAATTATCTCATGTATGATCATCCTTGCTATTAAGGGTCATCACACTTTAGAGTCAGTCCTTTTTATATCATTATCAATCTTGTAATTTAAACAAAGGCATGTCCATTGTTTCAGATAAGTTAATAATGATAATTGGCTCCAGAATGATGCAGTTATCATTCCGGAATCACCATTACCTCTTAAATTTCTCACCCTTCATTATCACATTCTCTCAGTCCATGGAGAACTATTCCCCTTATCTCGTGTCAGTAAACGGAGATGACATTAAAACCCGACCCCATACCTAAAGTGCTTAGCATACTAGCATCCTCATTACCACTCACACTCAATTATCAAAACCCCTTTAATCGATATAAAACCACGTCCTCCCTCCCAACGCAAACCACCAAACAAGCGATAACAAAGATAACGAAAATAACGAAGATAACAGCTTCAGAATCAACCCTAGATCGACCACCGGCTGTTGAGGGTCTAGACGTGGAATTCTCGGCGCAGTGACCCTGGCAGCTGTTTTAGTCACTGTTACGTCTGTTTAGTCACTGCTACGTGCATCTCTATTTATCAAAGGTTACGGCTGCAGTGTTCTCCTCTGGCTATCCAAAGGCACCGCTGTTTATGATCGGCTAAGAGTGGACTTAGGGTGGCCGGGGATTTGCGTCAGGAAAAACTGGGGTATTGCGAGAGTTTGAAGTGAATTGCTTTTTGTGTGTGTGTGTTATTAGTTATGTATTTGTTTATTGTTCTTGCTGTTTGGTATACTGGGTCTTTTGTCCGGATTTGGTTGTTGCAATAACCTTTTCCCTTTACAACCCATATGTCTATATTTTCGTTATCGTTTCTCTTCCTCTCTTCCTTTCTCTTCCTCTCTCTCTCTCTCTCTCTCTCTCTCTCTCTCTCTCTCTCTCTCTCTCTCTCTCTCTCTCTCTCTCTCTCTCCTTTTTCCCCTTTGTCTCTCCATTTTCCTCTTTCTGTCTCCGTTTTCCATATTTCTCTCTCTCTCTCTCTCTTCTTTTCCCTTTTTTTTTTTTAGTTATCTGTGTCTGGTTGAGTTTCCCCAAGGCCGAATTCCTGAGCCGTTACAGAATCACTAACAGAAAACGTTGATTTCATGCATGTATTTTTTTTTTTCTTTCTTTCTTTCAAATTTCAGAGTGTAGAATGAATTTAAAGGCTGAATACGTTTTTTTTTTTTTTCTTTTTTTTTTTTTTTGTCTGTCATAAGACCCCAAATTTACGGTTGCTACCAAATTATATATGATTTGTTGACATTTAACCGCAGGCGGACAATTTACGCATCACAGTTTGTCATTTATTAAAATACAGCTTAATTCTAGGAGATGTTGTTTGCACTTATGTTCCTATCTAAAAGCGGAAAATAAATAAGTCGATAAATAGGATAAAGAAAAATCAAAACAATAAATCAATAAGTAAAAATATATGAAAATAATTATTCCACATTGATTGTCACAGCCCTCTGACGTCACAAGTGATTTAAGCGTTCTTGTAATGTCGCAGATGATGAATCCGGAATACCATTTTGGGAACGAGCTGACACTTTGGTCGGTTGGTTAATATATCACGTATTGTTGTGGCTTGATTGTGTGTATTGGCGAGTTTCACTCTTTCGATTATAGCCATCTCTTTTCTCTCTTCCTTGTCTGTTTGTTACTGGTCCTTTTACTTTTCCTCTCTCTCTCTTTCTGTTTCTGTTTATGTTTCTCTTTTTCTCTCTCTTTTCTTTCTCTCTCTTTCTCTCTCTCGCCCCGCTTTCTCTCTCCTCTATCTGCCTCTGTTTGTCTCCCTTCTCTGTCTCTCTCTCTCTCTCTCTCTCTCTCTCTCTCTCTCTCTCTCTCTCTCTCTCTCTCTCTCTCTCTCTCTCTCTCTCTCTCTTTCTCTCTCTTTTCCTCTCTCTCTTCCTCTCTCTCTTCCTTTCTCTTCCTCTCTCTCCTCCTCTCTCTTTCTCCTTGTCTTTCTCTCTCAATGCCCCCCCCCCCCTCTCTCTTTCTCTTTCAATTCCTGCCTCTCTCTCAACTTCTCAACTCTGTTTGTCTCCCTTCTCTCTCTCTCTCTCTCTCTCTCTCTCTCTCTCTCTCTCTCTCTCTCTCTCTCTCTCTCTCTCTCTCTCTCTCTCTCTCTCTGTCTGTCTGTCTCTTTCTCTCTCTTCCTCACTCTCTTCCTCTCTTTCTTCCTCCCTTTTCCTGTCTCTCTTCCTCTCTCTTCCTCTCTCTCCTCCTCTCTCTTTCTCCTTGTTTTTCTCTCTCAATTCCCCCCTGTCTTCCTATTTCAACTCCTGGTTCTCTCTCAACTTCCCTTTGTGCTCTCTCTCTCTCTCTCTCTCTCTCTCTCTCTCTCTCTCTCTCTCTCTCTCTCTCTCTCTCTATCTATCTATCTATCTATCTATCTATTTATCTATCTCTATCTCTCTCTCTCTCTCTCTATCTCTCTCTCTTCTTCTTCTTCTTCTTCTTCTTCTTCTTCTTCTTCTTCTTCTTCTTCTTCTTCTTCTTCTTCTTCTTCTTCTTCTTCTTCTCCTCCTTCTTCTTTTTCTTCTTCTTCTTCTCAACTCCCCTTTCCTCTCTCTCTCTATCTCTCGCATTCTCTCTCTTAATTCCAGTTTATCTACCCCCATCTCTCTGCCTTTTTTCCTCTTTCTCTCTTCTTCCCTCTCCCAGTCTGTTTATCTAAAGACATGTAATTTTAAAGCTCAAGAATCTTAAAAATAACACAGACACAAAAAAGTACATTGCAAGGTGACATTCAATAGTATTCAACAAGACCGTCCGACTTAAGGCATTTCCGTGTGCATGCATTTGCAGTTGCACCCACACGGAGGGGGGAAAAGGGTGCACACAGTCACACAGACGCACACACGCACACATCCCATGAAAAACCGTATACACGCATGCAGCAGTAGCGGCATGCCAGACCCCGAGGGCAAGATGCTATATTAAATCTTTTGTGTGTCTGTGTATGTTTGTCTGTGTAGGAGGGAGGGAGGGAGAGGGAAGAGGAGGGAGGGAGGGAGGGAGGGAGAGGGTGAGGGAGAGACAGGAGGAGGGAGAGAGGGGGGGAGAGGGGGAGGGAGAGGGAGAGGGAGAGGGAGAGGGAGAGGGAGAGGGAGAGGGAGAGGGTGAGGGAGAGGGAAGAGGGAGAAGGAGAGGGAGAGGGAGAGGGAGAGGGAGAGGGAGAGAGAGAGAGAGAGAGAGAGAGAGAGAGAGAGAGAGGGAGAAAGGGAGAGGGAGAGGGTGAGGGAGGGAGGCGGAGGGAGAGGGAGGGAGGAGGAGGGATAGGGAGTGGGAGAGGGAGGGGAAGGAGGCACGATTTCTCAACGGCTCCTTGAAGGCGACAGTGGCAGGAGCAGACAAAGGAGAGTTGAGGATGGGGTAAAGAAAGGTTCTTCATGGCCTTGGATGCATACATGAATGCGAGAGAGAGAGGGAGAGAGTAAATGAGAGAGCGAGCAAGAGAGACAGAGAGAGAGACAGAGACAGAGACAGACAGAGAAAGAAAGAGAAAAGAGACAGAGAGAAAGAACTAGAGAGAGAGAGAGAGAGAGAGAGAGAGAGAGAGAGAGAGAGAGAGAGAGAGAGAGAGAGAGAGAGAGAGAGAGACCTTCACAAGCACAATGAGAGACATTAGCCAAAGCAACTCCAGCTCAGATAAGGCTTGTAGTTTCATGCCTCTTTATTATGAAATACGAGACTCAAGCACACAAGCATTCACTGAGCACCATGTTTGTTACGAGAAGTTTAGCGATGGTGGCGGCAGATACACGTGCTGGTTATGGTGGCAAGTGATAATGGTGGCACAGCATGGGATTGCTCGTGATGGCCATTGTGTTCCTATGGGTGCGTGTATATATGCGTATGTATATGGATATGTATGCGTCTATGTATATGTCAATGTGTGTGCGTATATATATATATATATATATATATATATATATATATGTATGTATGTATATATGTGTGTGTGTGTGTGTGTGTGTTTGTGTGTGTGTGTGTGTGTGTGTGTGTGTGTGTGTATGTATGTGTGTATGTATGTATGTATGTATGTATGTATGTATGTATGTATGTATGTATGTATGTGTGTGTGTGTGTGTGTGTGTGTGTGTGTGTGTATACATATATATATATATATATGTATATATATATACATATATATATATATAAGCACATTGGTCAGTCCCAAGCCACCACGAGGACCCGTGCGCAGGAGCGAGCCAAGGGGAGCAGTTTTGTAAAGGCTTCTGCACCTTATAAAGAGCCCTTGGCCTTGTGAAGAGGGCTGCCACACCCGTAGCTACAAGAGGACAGCTCGAGGCTTGAGATTCGACTTCTCTCTCGACTCTTAAATGGGGCTAAGAATGGGATCCAGGAAAAGGGGGAGGGGCAAAGGGGGAAAGGGTATGGGGGGAGGGATAAGGGGGTAGGGAGATAGGAGGTTAAGGGGCTAAGGGGTTTAGAGAGAGGAGTAAGGGACAAGGGAGAGGGATAAGGGGGTTGATAGGTGTGATAGGAAAGAGGAAATAACGTGTGTATGGGTTAAGGGATATGTTAGTAGGGGAAGGGGGCTGATAAAATACGAGGAGAGGAGAGATAAGGAAGGGTGTTAGGAGAGAGGAGAATAAGGGTGAGTTGGGGGGGGGGGGGAGGTATGGTAAGAAGGTGTATTAGGAGAGATATGAATAAACAGGGGTAAAGGAATGAGGGTTAAGAAGCTAAGAAGTCCCTAGGATGGTGGGGTGGGGGGGTTGGGGCGGGTGGGGGGGGGGGGGGGGGGGGGGGGTTCGGTAAAAGAGGAGATAGAAAAGAATGGCGGGGGAGAAGGAGCTGTGTTAGGAGGAAGAAAAGGGTGCTAGAAAAGAGGAAAAGGGCGATAGTAAGGGCGAAAAGGGCCAGTGTGTTGAGGGGAAGGCAGACAAAGAGGGTAATAGGGTGTAAGCTCAAGGTCTCCTAACACACCCTCACGCCTTCATACCCCTCCCCCCCTCCCCCACTTTTACAACGAGGGGAAAACAAGATAATACCAACGACAAAATTCTGACTCATGGGAAGGGGGTGGGGGGGGGTAGGGGGAGGTGGAGCTGATGGGTGTTGTATAGATTCAGAAAGAGAGAAAAAGAGATGAAGAATGGGAGGGGAAAATAGAAATTTACGAAAGATAAAACTGGAGATAGAGAGGAGAGAGGGAATAAACGGGAGAAATCGAAAAAGGGGAAAAGAAAACAATCAGAAAAAAATGGAACTAAAGGAATAAAGAAAAAATAGTGACTGCGAGAGAGAGTGAACCGAAAGCAACTTTAGCAAGAGGTTTGCAACACGCCCAGTCGAGATTTTACAGCATCATTACTTCAGTTACGCATCTCTCTCTCTCTCTCTCTCTCTCTCTCTCTCTCTCTCTCTCTCTCTCTCTCTCTCTCTCTCTCTCTCTCTTCCTTTCTCTGTTTCTCTCTCTCTTTTATAAGTAACTCCGTATACTAACGCAATTCGCTGTAAACCTTAAGTTGAATGACCTCTTAAGCCATTTAACCAACGTGTTGAAGATGGATGCATTTCGTTTTGTATCATTTCCTCCTCTCTCTGTGTCTCTCTTTCTCTCTTTCTGTCTGTCTCACTTTTTGTCTCTTTCTTTCTTCCTTGCTTTCTCACTCTCTCTTTCTCTCTCTCTCTCTCTCTCTCTCTCTCTCTCTCTCTCTCTCTCTCTCTCTCTCTCTCTCTCTCTCTCTCTCTCTCTCTCTCTCTCTCTCTCTCTCTCTCATATACACACCACATATATAGTCTGTCAGGCAGTGTTTTACCAAGGGAAATACACACAACTTGAACAACCTTGCTTCTAAGTTTTCCACCTTTTTAATCTCAAGTTATCATAGTTTGTTTGACCCCAAGATTTTTCGTTCGACGTCTAGTCACTAATTGAGAGCAAGTTGATAAGGAAGGTGGTTTTATAAATGGATGTATATTGGGTATCCAGTTATGGTCACGACAACATAAAATGGATATTTGATGATGTGGATTTCGGTATTGATTAATATTGTGGGTGATCTGCTTGCTGTGTCATAGTAAAAACAAATATGTGTATGTGTTTGTATTTATACACATGCGCAGCAGTACAGACAGATGCAGGCACATACACACACAGACACTCATTCACACACACACTAACACTCACACTCACGCTCACACCTCACGCTCAACACACACTCCACACACACACTACACACACGACACACACCCACACACACACACACACACACACCACATAAACACACACAAACACAGAACTATAAGTACAAACAAATGGCACTTAAGGTCTGGGTAATAGTCGGCCCTAATGCT
>NC_061857.1:9625214-9640214 GCF_019202785.1 Penaeus chinensis
AATACACATTTACCTGAAATAAAATGAAGGGGGTCATAAAGACAGAGAAAATGGAGGTTGTGTGTAAAATTGATCCAATAACTAAAGCATATCATATTTTAAGCATATATGCATTAATATATAACGATAAAATAATATATGTTTCTACAAAAGTGATAAAAATCACCAATCGTTATCAAACAGCGAGGAAAATATAAATTTGCATTTTTTACACTATATCATTCTATCTTCTTCCTTCCTCACTCTTCCCCTTCACTTCCTCCGCCATGACTATTACAATCATTATCATTATTATTATCCTCATTATTTGTTATCATTATTATCATGATTATTATTGTTATTCTCTAAAAGAATTTCAGAATCGTAGTGACACTATTACTCAATTCTCTATCGACGTCGACCCTCCTTCCCTTCCATTGTAACGAAACAGAACTACATATCAGTGACAAAAAGCAAAAAAAAAAAAAAAAAAAAAAAAAAAAACAACAACAAAGATTCAAGTCTATGGTAATTCTTTGTGGTTTAATTAACACAGAATTCTCAGAAATTCGATGTACGGTCTGATACACCTTTATTTATTTATTTATTTAGTTTCATTTCATCACACACATACACAATTTTTTTTTTTTTTTATCTATTGAAGGAAATAACAAAAGCTGATTTAATATACCACAATCTATTATTCATAAATAGTTTCAAAATTCCATCCGTAATCTTCTCCCTACTTCTCGCAACGTTGCAGGAAAGAACGATAAACCAATCGAAGAACTAAGTCTGAGCTTGCAACCTTCATTGCGATGTTGAGAATTTGACCTCTCGTCACCACTGTCCCTTGGGGATCGAGAAAGTCACAGTTGAATGCTGACTTTTTTTTTATTTTATTGTTTGTTTGTTCGTTAATTTATTTATCGTCATTCGTCCTGTTTTCCCTTTTCCTTTTAATTATATATATACATATATATATATATTTTTTTTTTTTTTTTTTTTTTTTACTTCAAATATTTTTCTTATTTATATTTTTCGTTCCCTTTCGTTTTAATATCTGTTTTCTTGTCCTGTCTGTTTTTTCCCATTCAGTTTTTTCCTTCTTTCTCTCTCCCTTTCTCTAGCATTGTTTTTTTCTCTCAAATTCTTTCTTTCTTTCTGTACTTTTTTTTCCTCCTCCTTTTTCCTTCTTTCTTTTCCTCTTGTTTCTTCCTCTCTCTCGTAACGAGACGGCTAACAAGGCATCTTTGTTCCATGAATTTTTATCGGGGCTTAAGCAAGTGTTACCAAGAACTCACTTCATCTATATTTGCTAAGATTTCTTTGAACAAGGGGTTTCGTTTTTAATATTTTACTACTTTTGTTTCATGAAGAGATTAAACGTCCTTGGATTTTAAATGGATGCTTTACTTCGACGCAATACCATGAAAAGAAAATCATATTCTGTATTCTTATATGCCGTTTTATATAAAACCATATATATCTACAAAATGCTTCGTTACTGTGTTCAGAACTCTCAATCGTTAGACAATTAAAAAATAATAAGTATAATAAAATAAAATGAGAGTAATAATGACCGACAAAAAAATGAAAATATGAAGATAGAAGTGGCGCTATCCCCAAAGTGTTTATCAAGTTAACAGTGTGAAGACTAAGTCATTATTAACGCAATCGTGTGGGGTAATTCAAGGAACATACACTGTCCCATGAGACCCCCCCTCCCTGTGTTCGTCTTCAGCTCAAGCTGGCGCCGACTTGGGCTACATTTGCGAGATAATTATGATATGTATTGCATATGCATCGTTTGAGAGAGAGGGAGGGGGAGAGCGGGGGAGAGGGAGAGGGAAGGAGAAGGAGAGTGAGTGAGAGAGAGAAAGAGAGAAAGGAAAGAGAGAAAGAAAGATAGAGAAAGAGAAAGAGAGGAAGAATGAGAGAAAGAGAAAGGAATGAGAGAAATTGAGAGTGAAAGAGGGAGAAAAGAGAGAGAGAGACAGAGAAAGGAGGAAAGGAGGAAGACGAGAGAAAGAAAGGCAGAGAGGGAGAGCGAGAGAAAGGGAGGGGGAGTGAGAGGGAAGGAGAAACATATTTAATGGGGTTTTTGGTTCACAGAAACGTTAGTAATCGAGGTTAATGTGAACATAAACACACACAAACACAGATCCGAGTTTTTCTTTTTCTTCTTTCTTTCTTTTTCACTGACGATTATCTTTCCTCTGTGTTTGTTCAGCTTATCTCCAACTCTTGTCCATATCTTCCTTCTTGCTCTCTTAAATCTTGCTCTATTAAATCCATTAATTAATTATCCTCACTTCGTATGTATCTCACGGTGTCTTCCCACAGTCTTAAATGGTTTTCTCACTCGAATTCAGAAACGTGATTTATCTATTTATGTTTATTTTTTTATTTTCTATCTCTCTACTTCAACCCGCATACCGCGTCCTAACTAGCGGTAACTTCATGAACTACAAACATTCCTACCATTACTACCATACCGTTCTTACAACCCACTGAGCTATAAAAAAGAAAAGAAGTCCACGGGGTAATAATAACAAAAATCTACGAGGTAAACACACACACACAAAAAAAATCAACAAATAAATAAATAAATAAAGACAGTCCCCGCGGCAAATACCGAAACGTTTCGTGGAGCTGTGATCGCTAACAAGTTGTTTCGGTGTCGTTACCAGGGGAGCTGTCACCACTAGGTAATTCATAGCCCTGTTGTGGGGTCCCCGTAAGCTCTCCGCCCGGAAATGGGGTCTGGCGGAAGACAGGCTACGTTCCGTGGCGTATTAGACTGTACGGGTGACAGGTTAAGACTAGGAGGGTCCTTGGTAATGTTATCTGTCTGGGTGTCTTTTACTACCGAATTACGTCTTTTGCCGTGTTTGGTTGTGTGGTTTTGCTTCAAGGACTATGCGTTTATGTAAATCGTGGGGGGTTTGTTTAGGTATAGATATATACGTTGCCCATGATTTTTTTTTTTTTTTTTTTAAGACTCAAATTACTTTTCATCTTTTAGACTCTCAAATATTTTTTTTTTTCCTTTTTTTTTTTTTTTTTTTTTTTTTTTTTTGCATTGACGTGTCTTGGATTTCTTATTGGAATGCATAAGCACAGCCTACGTTTGGTAAAGCTCTATATCGGTCCAGTGTAGATATGAGTCTGATTGTTTTTGTGTTTACGTGAGCCCCCCCCCCCCCCCCTAAAAAAAAAAAAAAAAAAAAAAAAAAAAGAGGAATGCATTCTACATACGTCGGCATGTGTTTATTCAAACAAAACTTGCTAAGCTCTGGAGGCAACATTCAATTACATGCTTATATGCTTTTCCCAGACAAGCTTTCAAAAAAGAAAATGTCTCTGTATTTGCATAGCTGGGGCTGTCGCGATCTCATATGTAAGCCTTAGATTGAACACGTTACGAAATCGCATGTTGAATATCTAACACTTGTTATACGAAGAGCATACGAAGAGATTGCGTTACAGAATTGGCGAAAATGTGCAGTGCAAATGAACTCTTTTTAAGATTGCAAAGAGAATCCCAGACGCTAGAAGATGCAAGATGATTTTAAGGCATCATGATCCAGCGTACATCACTTGCAGCATTATGTTTGTTGCACTTAAAGATTACAGGGAGCAACTCGAAGTCGATGAGATTGTGTATCGTGACACCTGGGAATCTGAATAAGTACTTTCTGATTCTTATTCTTTTTCTCTCTCATTCTCGCTCTCTCTCTCTCCCTCTCTCCCTCTCGCCCTCTCTCCCTCTCGCCCTCTCGCCCTCTCGCTCTCTCGCTCTCTCGCTCTCTTCGCTCTCTCGCGCTCTCGCTCTCGCTCTCGCTCTTCCTCTCCCTCTCTTTCTCCCTCTCTCCCTCTTCCCCTCTCCCTCCCTCCCTCTTTCTCTCCCTCTCTCCCTCTCTCCCTCCCCCCCTCCCTCTTTCTCTCCCTCTCTCCCTCTCTCCCCCCCCCTCTCTCTCTCTCTCTCTCCTCTCTCTCTCTCTCCTCCTCTCTCTCTCTCTCTCTCTCTCTCTCTCTCTCTCTCTCTCTCTCTTTCTCTATCTATCTATATATCTCTGATTCATATGAACTACAAAATTAAAAGAAAATGTGGCAAAACTGAATATAAAAAAAAAAAAAATATTGATTTATGATTTCCCTGTAAATCCATCATTTCCTATTTTTCCAGTGTTTACCTTTGTCGTATATAGAGAAAATCGCGCTTTTACAATCAACATTACAACAATCAACAGGCCTTGTTGCAAAAGCAGGAAAAAAAACAAACAAAACAAAGAGTAATCTACAACAGACATCCCGCAAAATCAAAATACCAAACAAGGAAGAAGCAAAACAAAGCGAGAAAGAGCGTAAAAGATGCAATCCTGATGAATAAGGCGATTGAGAATACGCTGCTGTGCCGTCTCCACTCTAACAGCTGGGCGGCTTGTGCAGCTGTCTGTACTGTTGGGCTCTCTCCTTGTTACGGCAGTTATCTAGCTCTTATTTTTTTTCTCTCTCTCTCATTTCTCTTTTGCCTGCTTTCTTTTACTTTTTTATCTTTATTTCTTTACGACTTATTCTTTTCGGAGTCTTTCTTTTACTTTGTCATCTCTCTCTTATTCTTTTATTCTATCCTCTCTTTTATTCTCTTTGCCTTCTTTTTAAAATCATTTCTTCATCCTCTTTCTTATCCTTTTTGCTCTCCTTCTTTTACTTCATCCTCTCTCTTACTTTTCTTGCTTTCTCTCAAGTGACTTCGCCTGTCGGTGGCTAGAATATCAGGCAGCTTTATCACCCGCGTCGCCAGCATCCATCTGCCTCCTTCGTACGTCTCTCGGAAGAAGCTTAGAAGATGCTCAAGACTTCTCGTTCTAATCCGACCGGGGGAAGGGGGGGTAGGGAGGTGTATGTTGTGGGGAGGGGGGAGGGGGGGAAGAGTGTCATTGAGTTACAAGAGGCGTTTTGTTTCGGTCAATGTCGTCCCTGGGCTTCGTGGATGCGTATCAGGGTGAAGTTAAACAGCGTCAGTATGTCGTTCATTTACCAGAGGGGATGGTGGCAGGGGTCTTGTTATTATTGTTTTATTTATTTATTTATTCATTAATTTATCATTACTATAATTATTATTATTATTATTATTATTATTGTTATTATTATTCTTATTATTATCATTATTATTATTATTATCATCATTGAGACAATGCGTGGGGAATGGAATTTGGATGATATCCAGGTGATTTCTTGTGTATATGTTTGTTTGTTTGTTTGTTTGTTTGTGTGTATGTGTGTGTGGGAGTGTTCATACGTTTGTATTCATGCATATAAATCCCCCCCCCCCCTCATCTATATATGTATCTGTCTATGTCCCTTTATCTGTCTAAGACTATTTCATCTGTCTCTGTCTAGTCTATGTCTGTCTCTCCTTCTCCCTCTCCCTCTCCCTCCCTTTCTCTTCGTCTCCCCCTATACACAAAAACACATTTATAAAAGAAACAGTGATCACCCGCAAACAACGCACATGCAAAGGCCAGACATTTGAACCTTTTTGCCACCCTGCCTCTATCTCCTTTTATCTTCTCTTCTTATCTTCCTTTTCCACGATTTATCTGTTTTCATTTTTGCTTCTCTTTTTTTGTCAGAGAGAGAGGTTATCTGTTTTTATCCGAAATCTTGTAATTTAGATGTGCGTAAGTGCTTGACTCAGGTGTCCATCATTTAGATGTTTGAGTAAATATTAGATAGAAGCCAAGGGTAAGGAACTGTCCATCTTACAGTGTCAACAAATAAATACGAGTGGGTAAGAAGACATGAGAATTCGAAAGAATTATTACTATATTATTATCATTATCATTGTCATTATCATTACCATTATCATTATCATTATCATTGTCATTATCATTACCATTATCATTATCATTATCATAAATTCTATTACTATCATCATCGTCATCATCACCAGCAACCTCATCAATACTTTACCGTAATCATTATATCTATTATTACCATTATCGTCAATTTTGTATATGCATTTCTAGTACTGTGCAATAACGATCGTTTTCTCTTTTGCAGGTGAGTTGCTCTTTTCACGTCTGCGTAGTTTATGGTAAGGAGACCTGGACAGTTATATATTAAACGGCAAATTACTTCTCAGGTTATTTGTGGGAAGGCGATCCTTGTCGGGAAGATTTCCTTAATTTGTAGCAATACTATTCATACAAATCATATTCAAACCAGCTAAGGCCATCTGCACGTTGTATAATATATGCCACCGATCTCCAAAGGGGGGGGGGGGGGGATTGTCGGGGCATTCCCCTCGCTCTCCACAAAGGACGAGTTCCACAGGGTACCAGCGTCCGTGACCCTTCTGTGGTCTACGGGTATGATGATGAGGCAAATGGGGCACCAGGGAGACAGGCTTTGGGCTTTTTTTTCTAGATTTTGTTGTGTCTTGGGTTTTCTTTAGCTATCTGTGAGGAGGAGTCTGTGAGCGAGTAGGTAATTATGAGGAAGACACCTTCGTGAGAAAGGTAAGTGTTTATCTAAAGAGAGAAAGAATGAAACAAAAGGAGAAACAGGACAAACGGAACTACATGGAGGTTGAAAAAGATAAAATCCCTTAGGAGCGTGACCCGCGTTATCAGCAAGAACCATCAGTCTCCCTCTCTCGGTTCTCGTGGGAGCACTGTGTTGATGTTTGCATGGTGGCGCTCAGGAACCTCCCGCCACATCGATCTTCTAAGCCGAGAACGATATATCAGGAGCTACATCCTTCGACCTTACGACTGCTATTCTTAGGACGTAGCATCACTGTTTACAAACCCTCACCGTAGACCTCACTCTATATACACACAACCCTGACGACCTTAGTACATACATCTTCCAAAAGTGTTTCTCAGCCTATACATCTTCGCATTTTCCCCGCAGACATCAAAACAAAAACACGAGCAGCCAGCGAGAGCGAAACCCCCACCAGGTGTTCCCATTGGCAAGCGGCGGCGAACAAGTAAACAAGGGCTTAGCGCGACGATCCTCATTATGCCTTGGAAAGTTCTCTCGTTCGTTCTCCCTTTAGATTTTCTTGTCGGACCACTTTATTTATGCACGCGTTTAATGGCTTATTTATTGGACAGTGGATATGCCGGACTCGTGTGGCACTGCGGTGTGTAAAAGACTTGTGCTATTTCGGTACCACCACTTGCAGTAATAGCGAGAGGAGTGTGAGGTTTATGAGAGTCTTTATTTCTTTCATTGATGTGGAATTGTACTGATAATTTAAATGTTGTGTTTATTGTTGAGGCATGTCTTGTGCAGTGCTGGATAGTAAATAGGTAGCATGATATTAATAACCATGTGCACTGCATTTTGCACTGTAAATGAAAGCCTACCACTCACTTATGTTCTGAAGACCCGAAAGTAAACATGAACATAGAAATGAAAATGACAATACTAAATAATCAACCATAATAAACATACAAAATCATCATGTCTAACAATAACAGATAAACATAATCGTAACGATGATAGCAGCGACGATAACGACGAATACACGGCCGAGAATGAAATACAAACACGCGCTTCGGTCGCGTGTGTTTCGCCCGGACTCGTCACCCAACCAGAGCTCCTGATAATGTACAGTAGATGGGGCAACACGAGCAGAGCTGACAGAAAGATCCATAAAAGTTGCTCCTTATCTGAAGAGATCGTCTGCAGCTTCATCTCGACACAAGTCCGCGCGCCCTCCCCAGACAGCCATCTCGGAGGGAGGGGCAGAGGGGCGAAGGAGAGAGGGGGACGGCGAGGTGAGGGGAGAGAAGGGGAGAGGGGAAGGGGATACGGATACAGGCGAGAAGGGGAGGGGAAGGGGGTGAGGAGGGGGAGGTGGGGGTAAGTAGTGAAGGAAAGGGTTAAAGTGAAGATAAAGGGAGAAGAAGGAAGAAGGGGAGAGGACAAGTCTTCGACTTAATGGCAGATCATCCCCGCGGGGACGCAGAATATAAACACGAGATAAAATGAGAATAAATGTGCTTGGAGATAAGTCAAGACGCCGTTGGCCGTCGTGTTAGCTTGCTTTCTTGCTTGGAGAGTTCAGATGGCTTCGTGTCTCAAGCACAATGGTGTTGATCTGCTACAGGCCTGGGCATAATGTTGAGTAAATAAAAGCCCAGGATAAGAATACAATGGGCTGTGAGATAGAGACGCTGATGGACGTCTGAAGATCTCGCAAGACATTCTGAACAATCGCAAGACGCTCCTGCACATAGTGAGTTGAGGCAAGTTCCTCGCATTCTGTCCTTCTAGCTATTACGAGAGAAAAAAAATAATAAATAGATTCTCCAGAAACTTATTCAGGAATTTCCAAAAAACGGGAGATAATAGAAAACCAAGAAATAAAATAAATAAATGTTGATGTGATAATTATATACACAGTGAACATACAGCAAGTTCTTCGCATTCTGGCCCTTGAGCACTCTCGTGAGAAAATGCGATAAATAGATTCTCCAGAAACACGTTCAAATAATAAGATAAAAACAAGAGGCGGGGACTTAATCAAAAGAATACTTCACTACTGTAGAGTTCATTTTATAACCTCCCAAAGATGCGTGTCGAGAGAAGGAGATTTGGTGATGCAAGCCTTCCGTGGGTGTTTATTGTATACCGGCTTGCCAAGACGGGTTGACTTTCACTCTGATTTTCCTCAAGCCGCGTCGCCTGGCACCTGGTCTGCGCAACGGGACTCACCTGTTGAAAAGATGTTAATTATTAATCATTATCAGTATTACAATCATGATAGTAATGGTGTTAATGGCGGTAAAACTGATAATAAAATGATTTTGATGAAGATTATCTTTAATATATATTGTTATTATGTTTGAATTATATGCTAATTTTGTCCGTACACACACACACACACACACACACACACACACACACACACACACACACACACTCACACACACACACACACACACTCACACACACACACACACACACACACACACACACACACACACACACACACTCACACACACATACATAAACAGACATAAACACACACATAAATGCACACACACACACTCAAACACACACACACACACACACACACACACACACACACACACACACTAAGACAGACATAAAATAGGCTAAATATCGATGGCAATAGTCGAAGTCAGAATCAAAATGGCAAAAGAGAAAAAACAAAGCAAAGTAAGAGGAGAGCGAAGCAGAGAAGGACCTCCGTATTAAAACAGGGGCGATAAATGCACCGCCAGTCAGCTATACTCCGTCTCATCTCAAGAAATGAAAAACTGGCAACTCATCCAACCTTTGGAGTATTACGATCGCCTCTTCTATGTTGTTGTTTTTTCATTGTTGAGAAAACAAAAATGGCGTTGAAGGTAGCAAATATCAATAAAAATTATTGTAAAATACAAAACATATGTAAACATAATTATAAAGTGTCATCTGATCGCAATAAATAAGAGATTTGGCGAATCGGAATGCTCTGGAGTCTAGGTATGAGTTGCCAGATTTTTTTCTTTTTTCTGTAGCGATAAAAGGGAACTCGTTTTGTTAAGTTTGGGTTGTTTTCTCTTTCAATTCTCGGTCTACTTTCTTTACCCTTTCCTTTCTTTTTCTTATTCACCACCATTATTCTCCTTTTCATGTTCTACCTTACGATACTTTTTTTCAAAATTATTATTATTTTCATTCGTTGCCCACCATCGTTATCCTTCCCTGTTCCCTCCTCGTGATGTTTTTTTTTTTTTTTCTTATCTTATTGACACCAATTTCTAACCACCACTTTAATACTTTAATTAATCCTTCCCTCCCTTCCCCTATCCCTCTCAGCTCCTTTTCTCTTTCTAAATTAATTTTCCCTTCTTATCCACTACCTTTATCTTTTCTCTCCTACTCCCTCTTCTTTTATCCCGACGAACGGGTCTTTTCTCTGAATTTCCATCGTCCCCCCCCTTCAACCTCCGCCCCACCCCCACCCCCCTTCGCCCCCCCCCACGCCTGTCGAGACAAAGGGTGTCGAGAGAGTAAATGCCTTAAGATATATTATGTCTGTAGGATCATTAACGTCACTCGACTCTGTTTACGGTCGATTACTCACGAAAATCATTCGACCTCTTCTTTGGAAATGTAATTAAGATTGGTAAGTTGTTCTTTTTTTGTACATTTTGAAGTTATCCTCTTCATCTTGAATGAGTTACAGTCACTCAAATTCTTCAATCAGTCGACATTAATGTTGCTATAATCAACAACACCCTTATTTAGGATCAACAAAAACGACATTTTTTTTCGGTCCGTCACAAGCCACTCATTAAACAGATAAATACAAACACACACAAAAAAGTCATATATCGCAACAAATTGCTCCTTGCAACAGGAACGCTGGAAAGGTCGTTTGCATTATAATCTGTCCAGTTTGCCCAGAAACCTCAATGTGACATGCAAAAAGGCAGCAACACATGCTAGCTGCGCCTCAACCCCTTTACGACACACTAAGAACACGTGCAGTTACACCCGCCCCACACATGCTCTAGCACACATACGCCCCAGAGTGCATATAAAACGCATTTTATGCCCCGGCTCTTGCGAGAAAGCATCGAAAGTAGACCAAGAATTCCCCCAGACCTTTAAACGAAGGCATGCACATCTGCGTTTAGTGCATGAGGGCAAGGATGGTCGTGAGGACTGAGGGGATGGCCATGACGGTTGGGAGGTCATGAGGTGGCATCGCCGGCAGGAGTTGCGTATCGTCTCTCTAGGATGAATAATAATAAAAAAAATATATACGGGGAAAGAGGGAGGGGAATAATAATACAGTAAAAGGTGAATAATAGTAATTTTCTTTGGACTCGAAATTCCAATAGCTGTTAAGCTCTCTTCAAAATTATGTGTAGTATATTAAAGTGTGTAAAAAAAAAAGAAAAAAAGAAAAAAAAATAGATTATAAAAATGGCCGCTTGATACTCACACACAAGCAAGGAGATTATCTAACTTTCTGTCTCTCTATCTATCGAGCTATCTAGTGCTTAGCCTACCATACACCCAAACACACATAAACCATTGTACTTGTAACACACTGAAACAGAGAGTGCAGAATGATGTCACATGAAAGCACTATAACTATAAACGCATTTAGGGACTTGGATCAAAAGTATCTTTAAAGCATTTTCCATATTGATATCATGATAAAACGCTATACCTCTAACCTCCATTAAATTCTTAGTATCTTTTACGTAATCCGCTTATAGATGGTCACAATAACAGCAAAGACCGACAAAGAAGATGTTGTTTAAGATTATGTCACACGGTCGCGGGGAGTTATTAAAACAAGCTCATGAAATTCTAATGGCATTGATATCACATTTATTCAGCTTTGATGGACACTTTATTAAGAGCGCGTGTGTAAAGAGAGAGACAAATACTTTCTCATCTGCTTATTAATCCCTCAAGCATGATTTTATTCTCTCTCTCTCTCTTCTCTCTCTCTCTCTCTCTCTCTCTCTCTCTCTCTCTCTCTCTCTCTCTCTCTCTCTCTCTCTCTCTCTCTCTCTCTCTCTCTCAGTCGTCCTTTTTACTCTTTCTCACTCGCCCATTCCTCTCTTTCTCATTCTCCCGTTTTCACCACTCTGTCTCATCCTCTCTCTTTCACTCCATTCTCTCTCTTTCTCCCTCTCTCACTCCCTATTCTTCCATCCCCTTCTCTCTCTCCCTCACTCACTCCCTCTATCTCGTCTCCTCTCTCTCTCTCTCTCTTTCTCCCTCTCTCACCCCTTCTCTCGTCGTCAACCAAGATGGTAAACAAACTCCGGCAGCAGATTGTCCTTATTTGAATAGCCTGCTGAAGCACTTGGCGAGGCATCGAAATTCGTCCCTTGTAGAATGACCCAGAAGTCCTAAAGATGATTATGATAAGTGGATAAGTATATTTTGTATCTAAATTATCTTTTGTTTTTTGTGTTTTGTTTTTCTATTTCTTTTTTCTTTTTCTTTTTCTCTTACTCCTGGTCATCCCTCTATCTCCCATATCTCTCCATATATCTATCTATCTATCCATCTGTCTATTCATGTGTCCCTATCCATCTATCTACCTGCCTATCCTTATACCTTTATAATGAGTCGACCTTTTGATGAGTCGATCTCACAGCAAAACAAGTCAAGACACAGAACATGATGCCTTGAAAATACCTGAGAATTGGTCATGAATGTCTTGATCTTCGCCCTCTCTATCGTCTTCCCTCAAGACTGGCAGCCGCATGATTCTCTTTGAAAGACGGAATTATCCATGAGAATCTTCGGTGAATCTTCCGCCAAAAAGATTTCCTGAGAGTTTGCATATTTGTTGTGTACATAATCGTACTGCCATGCATAAGCTTCGCCGTTCAGGTAAAAGGGCTATCATATGGTCTTATGTCTTGCTATTTTTCCTTCTGAGAAACTGTGTGCGTGTGTGTGATGTGTGTGTGTGTGTGTGTGTGTGTGTGTGTGTGTGTGTGTGTGTGTGTGTGTGTGTGTGTGTGTGTGTGTGTGTTTGTATGTATGTGTTTGTATGTATGTGTGTATGTTGTATGTGTGTGTGTGTGTGTGTGTGTGTGTGTGTGTGTGTGTGTGTGTGTGTGTATGTTTGTATGTATGTGTTTGTATGTATGTGTGTATGTATGTGTGTGTGTGTGTGTGTGTGTGTGTGCGTGCGTGTGTGTGTGTGTATGTGTGTGCGTGCGTGCGTGCGTGCGTGCGTGCGTGCATGTGTTTGTGACGAAGATTCTGTCCTTGGAGGTGGACGAGAGAAGGAGAAGAGAGAGCCAGAGGATAGAGAGACGATGAAGGAGGGTCAAAGGGAGAGGACAATGAGGGGGAATGAGGATTAAGGACAGAGGATAGAAGAGAAAATTTAAAAGAAATAGCCGAAGAGAGAGAGAGAGATAAAAAAAGGGGTACAGAATCGAAGGAATGAATAAAGGGAAGGAACCCAGACGTGAGAAGAGATCGGGAATGGGGAGGGGAGCCTTATTAACCCAACCGCCTCCCTCGCCCAGCCTGCGAACCGAGCGCCTCCGGAACAGAACCCGTTTGAAGGCAGGTGAGAGGGAGGTCCTCGTGCGTCCGTCTTGGAGATTCCGAGATGCTTTCGAAGTGACCGGATGCTCTTTGTCTCTTTCATCTCTCTTACTTGCTTCCTGATGTCGGGCTCTGGTGCTTATACTGTGCGCCTTTGTCCACTTTGCATCGATAAAAAGGTGGCGTAAATCTCCTGATGAATAATTGAGGATTCAGTGAGATTGATGTTGGTTTCTTCTTCTTCTTCATTCTCGCCTTTTACTCCTTCTTTGCCTTCACCTTCTTCGTTTTCTTTTCATTCTTTCCTTTTCTCATTTTCGCATTTCTCTTTTCTTTTTTTCTCGTTTGTGTCGGGATAATTTCGTCTATTATACCCACATCATTATCATTCCTCAAAGAAAATACTGTAGTCAATCAACTGAATTTCAGTAGCCATTGGGAACTTTCGGAATATATCAACAGTACATTTACTGATAAGAAAAAAAATCTCCAAAAAATATAAGGGTAAAAGACATATTCAGGATCATAAAAATATAAAAGTATACTAATATATATTGAAATGTGGCTGTCTATTCTTTCTTATGTGATTAGGGTGTCGTAGATGAAGACAAAATAAAATATGTCAGCAAAGAAATGGACTTCATTGTTCACAAAAGCAATAGTATTTGTACCGTAGTTTCGCTAATGACTAACTGGATATCTATCTTTATATATATTTTTAAGGAGTTTCTTATTTCTTCTTCTTAGTTTAAAATTTTGCTTTCATATAGCTTATCTTTTCTTCCTCTTAAAACTATTTTCGTTTTCTTATATTTCACCTTTTTTATCATTGCTCTTTCTTATCTGTGTTTTGGTTGAATTATCAAACCACATTTAATTTCAAATCAGTAGCACACGAATATCATCCTTCGTACCTTACCACAGAAAGATCAAATTCGCTCGACACATGAGGGACATTTATGGAGCAGTTTCGAAGCTTTGTTTGCTTGTTTTATAGAGTATATGTGGCTTATCCTTGTTTGAGGCAGTGTGTCCGGTGTTGTTTGTTTTCATTTTTTTGTTGTTTGTGGCATTGCTTTCCTTTCACCACTTAAATGAGGGCATTTTTTCTCTATTCTCTTTATCAGATTATGTTCCTAAGCGCGTGAGCTTTTTATGTTTAATAAGTAGGGTAAAAGAGAAAACCAAAACAATTTTTCATAGTTTCGAAATAACTATTTAATCACTCGTTTCTGCATTAATGTGTGTGTGTACTCTCTTTTTCCCTCTAACTCACGCACGCACTCTCACTCACACTCTTTCTCTCTTTATTTACTTGTTTCTCTCTCTCTCTCTCTCTCTCTCTCTCTCTCTGTGTGTGTGTGTGTGTGTGTGTGTGTGTGTGTGTGTGTGTGTGTGTGTGTGTGTGTATGTGTGTATGTGTATGTGTATGTGTATGTGTATGTGTATGTGTATGTGTATGTGTATGTGTATGTGTATGTGTATGTGTATGTGTACGAGTACGAGTACGAGTACGAGTACGAGTACGTGAATGTGTACGCGTACGTGTATGTGTTTGCGTATGTGTGCGTGTGCGTATTAAGTCGGAAGTTTGTGTCAGCATCAGTATCTAATATGTGTAAGAATGACCACATACTTCTCAAATCTTCTCAAACCCTTTAAACCGCACTGACAAAGACACACAACCAAAGACAACAAACACATTAAAACAGACCCAGATCCGCCCAAACGCCGATTTCTTGGAAGGAAGAGAGACCGAAATCCAAAAAGGTTTGTCCGTAACATCTGGCAGTAACTTAAAACCTTCTTCAGGGTTTTGTACATTTCGTTGCACATGTACTGTACTTTGGACAAAGCGCAGGGAATGTTTGAAGATGGTTGGAGTCTGCCACGTGTGACTAGGAATCGACTTCGTGTGGGGACTTTTTGAATCTTTGTTTTTGT
>NC_061857.1:9647714-9653052 GCF_019202785.1 Penaeus chinensis
TACTACTACTACTACTGCTACTACTACTATTACTACTTCTACTACTTCCTCCACTTCCTCCCCAATTCTCCTCCTCCTTCTTCCTCTCTCCTCGTCCCTCCTATTCTCCCCTCACCCCTACCCTCCCTCTCATCCGCCTCACCCAAGAACACACGCACACGTAATGAGCTAAAGGCCGAGCATAAGGTTCAACGCGTGTTCAAACCGGGGCTCTGGACTGTTGCCAGGTTCAGTCGTGTCCGTCAGACGAGGCGAACTTTCCCCTCGGGTCCGTCGGGGGAGGAGGTGGGGGGGGAGGAGGGAGAGGAGAGGTTGTTGCTGTTGGTGGAAGATAGGGTGGATGGGGTGGAGGATGGGGGTGGAAGGGAAACGGTCGGAGTGGATGGGGTGGAAGATGATATGTATACATATATATACATATATATATAGACATACATATATATATATATATATATATATATACACACACACCATATATGGTGATCGAATGGAAGGGAGGGGTGGAAGAAGAGGAGACGGGAATAAAGAGACATGAAAAGATAGAGGGGGGAGGGGAGGATGGAAATGAAATGGACCGACCGGGGTGGAATGTTTAGGGCGAGTGGACAGGGTATGTGGAGCAGGTGGAAGAAGAAGAAGAAATAAGGTATAGCTGGGGGAAGATGGAACAGAGAAGGGGGGGAGCGGAGAGAGGAAGGAGAAAGGGGGAAGGGGGGGGGGAGAAAAAGGAGGGAAGGGGGGAGGGGAAGGAGAAAGGGAAAAGAGGAAGGGGGGAGTATGGTATGCACATAAGCATGATTTGTGTGAGCGCAAGATCACGTCTGCCCAGCCAGAGCCGAATCACCGCCCGATCAGTCAGAGCCATTGTATTAGGGCAACCACAGCCTCTTACAGGGAGATTAGAAAGGGGAGTTACTTTTATTTTTTTTCCTTGTTGTTGTTGTTGTAATTTCTTTGTTGTTATTTCGCCATACGGATAAAGATATAATAATAATAATAATAGTAATAATAATAATAATAATAATAATAATAATAAGAAGAAGAAGAAGAAGAAGAAGAAGAAGAAGATGACAAAAATAAATATGAAATAAGAATAAAGTACTAATGCTAATAAAAACAAAGAAAAAGAAGAAAACTGAAAGAGAGAGAGAAAAAAAAAAGACCAAAAGAAGTAGAAGAAGAAGAAGAAGAAGAAGAAAACACGAAGAAGGAGAAAAATAAATAAAATAAAGGTAAGCCAGAAAATCGAATCTAATAATCAAATAATACAATACAAAATCCCAACAGCGGAGACGGAACTATAAAGCAATCTACAATGCGATAAACTTCAAAATAAATATATAATGGTGACAAACTGCCCCTAAATAACGCAAGCAAAGATGGCCTGATGATAGCGAAGGCGAAGTCAAGGCTACAAAGGCAACAGGCAGATACAATCATAGACACATATTATTCATGTAGCCAAAGCAGACATTTAGGAGACATTCTGCTTGTCAAAGGCACAAGTCTGCATGCACAAGCACCTTGGTCTTCCTTTCCCTTTCTCTATTTGCTTCTCTCTAGGTCTGCTTCTCTCTCCAATTATATTTTTGTTGTTGTTAATGTTGTTAATTCTCTCTCTGTAAATGTCTGTCTGTCTGTCTGTCTGTCTGTCTGTCTGTCTGTCTGTCTGTCTGTCTGTCTGTCTGTCTGTCTGTCTGTCTGTCTGTCTGACTGCCTGCCTGCCTGCCTGCCTGCCTGCCTGCCTGCCTGCCTGCCTGCCTGCCTGTCTGTCTCCCTCTAACTCTTTGTCTATCCACATATATATATATAAATATATATATATATATATATATATATATATATATATACCCTCACAAGAAAAAAAACAATAATAACTAATTAATAAACGACAGCTTGCACAGGATCTCTCGAAGGCGCGAAAACAAAAGTTGACAGGAAAGATGCACTAAATATTCAAGAAGCCTGATCAAGTCTGCGATCAGATCCCACTCCGAAGCATCGAAAACCTCTCGTGTGTTGAGTCACTGAATTTATTGATTTGGAAGTGATGTTGGAGAACTTGGTTGCTCTTGTCTCACTCTTTCCCCCTATTTTTCTCTTACTCTCTTTCCTTTTTTTATTTTTTATTTTTTCTTTCTTTCCCTTTTCTCTTTCTCTTTCTCCCTCTCTCTTCTCCTTTTCCCTGTCTCTTTCTCTTTCTTTCTCTCTCTCGCTCGCTCTGTCCCTCCCAAAGTAGACAAGAGCGAAAAAATAGAAAGAGAGAGAGAGAGAGAGAGAAAGAGAGAGAGAGAGAGAGAGAGAGAGAGAGAGAGAGAGAGAGAGAGAGAGGGAGGGAGGGAGGGAGGGAGGGAGGGAGGGAGGGAGGGAGGGGGGGGAGGGAGGGAGGGAGGGAGGGAGGGAGGGAGGGAGGGAGGGAGGTAGGGAGGGAGGGAAGGAAGGAAAGAGAGAGAGAGAGAGAGAGAGAGAGAGAGAGAGAGAGAGAGAGAGAGAGAGAGAGAGAGAGAGAGAGAGAGAGTGAAAGAGAGAGAGAGAGAGAGAGAGAGAGAGAGAGAGAGAGAGAGAGAGAGAGAGAGAGAGAGAGAGAAAGAGAGAGAGAGAGAGAGAGAGGAGAGAGAGAGAGAGAAAGAAAGAAAGAAAGAAAGAGAGAGAGAGAGAGAGAGAGAGAGAGAGAGAAGAGAGAGAGAGAGAGAGAGAGAGAGAGAGAGAGAGAGAGAGAGAGAGAGAGAGAGAGAGAGAGAGAGAGAGACAGCAACGACTCCCACCATACATTCCTTATACGACCCTCGCCTCGTTCGCTGTTTATTGCCAGAACCGTCATAAAGCTCCAGAAAGGGCGATCTCCAGCGCTCTTAACATCATCAGGAGGCGTAATTTACAGGGAAGACAGGCGTTTACAGCCGCAAGTAAATTGTAAATTTAACCCCCGAGGTTTTCCTGCTCTTCTCAAAGTCAGCATTGATCTTTCAGACAGATTACAAAACGCGGTATTCTGAAATGCTGTATTTTGACATGGTAGAGCCTGACTTGTATTCTGTGATGCTGTATTCTGATTTGATGTATTTTGACTTGTCTTCTGATATGCTCTAATCTGACTTGTATTCTGAGATGCTGTATTCTGTGATGCTGTATTCTGAGATGTTGTATTTTGACATGTATTCTGATACGCTGTAGTCTGACCTGTATTCTGTGATGCTGTATTCTGATGTATTGTATTCTCACCTGTTATGGTCTTGAAACACTGATTTACGATTATACAACTTTTGATAAATTTATAGGGATGCACTGCACGATTGACTGTATTATGGGTGATACTGTACAACAGAGAACATTAATGCATAAATACTCGCAAATCTAATCTAATATATTCTAGATTTATCTGACATAAATAGCAACAGCAACAACAAGACAAACGTACTATTGCCTTGGAAGTCCACTTTCCATTCGCAAAAGGAGAAAATATATTGCATGGTAATCTATATGTATATGTATATTACGTGTACATATATGTGTGTGTGTGTGTGTGTGTGTGTGTGTGTGTGTGTGTGTGTGTGTGTGTGTGTGTGTGTGTGTGTGTGTGTGTGTGTGTGATGCGTGTGCATGTGGATGTGCATGTGCGTATGCGTGTGCGTGTGCGTGTGCATGTGGATGTACATGTGCGTATGCGTGTGCGTGTGCGTGTACGTGTCCGTGTCCGTGTACGTGTACATGTACGTGTGCGTGTCCGTGTACGTGTACGTGTACGTATGCGTGTGCGTGTGCATGTGGATGTGCATGTGCGTGCCTCCCCCCCTCCTCCCCCATCTCTCTTGCCCCCCCCCCCCCCTTTCTCGAACGGGCGTACCTCGGGAGGCTACGAGCCGGGCGTGGGCGAGTAGTCACACCGGTTGGAGAGTGAGCGCTTCAGGGCGGGTCTGTGTGGGCGATCGTGGGCGTGGGGCGTGGGCGGCGGAGAGTCAACGGTTACCGTGTTAATGTTACCTGGATTATTTGCGATTAAGATCCTGTTCGTTGAATGTATCTTTGTCTGAGGAGGGCGTTGGTGGGGTGGGGGGGGAGGGGGAGGGGGTGTCCGTTGAGAGTTTACCGGATTTTCCTCTTTATTTTATGTTCTTGCTCTCACTCCTGTTCTGCCCCTTTCGTCTTCTTCTTCTTCTTTATTATTATCGATCAATTAATTAATTCGTATTTTTTTTATCACATTTAATTTGGTTCTGTCTGATTGTCTCTATCTCTCCTTCCGGTTTTCTTCTTTCTTTCTGGTTTGTGGCTTATCCATTTTCTCTCTTTTTGTGTCTTATGTCTCTCGTTTCTTTCATAACATGCTTCATTTTATTTCATTCTCTTTTTCCTCCATTTTTTTTTTTTTTTTTTTTTTTTTTTTAATAAATTCGTCTTCCATTTCCTTATTTCACGACTTGCATCCTTTATCTAGAGCCCCTCCCTTCCTTTTCCTGCCTCCTCCTCCCTCCCTCCTTTGTTTCTCCCTTCTCCCTCCCTTTTTCATCCCCTCCCCTTCCTCACTTCTCTCCTTTCCCTTCTCTCTCCCTCTCTCTCATCTCCTCTCCTTCTCTCCTCCTTCCTTCGTCGCTATCTCCCTCTTTCTCTTTCCTCTCTTTTTCTCCCTTCCTTCATCTCTCCTTTCCTTCATTGCCGTCTCTTTCCTCCCCACGTCCTCTCCCTTCTCCTCCCCATCCCCTACCCCTACCTCTCTCTCTTCTACCTACCCCCCCTCTTCTACCTCCCCCCATCCTCTCCCTCCCCCATCCTCTCTCTCTTCTACCTACCCTCCCTCTCCCTACCATTCCCCTTGCTCTGAGGGGGAGGCACTTAGGGTAAGGGGTGGGGCGGGGGGATGACGGTGAGGTAGGGTGGGGTGGGGTAGGGTGGGGGTGGGCTGGGGGTGGGGAGGGGCTGTGGTGGGGTGGGGTGGGGATGGGGTGGGGTAGGGTGGGGGGTGATGGGGCAATCGCTAAACAAGCCTAACTTGTTGGTTTATGTTAATCAGCAACTTGGGTACAACTCAGATGAACCCGACAAACGGCCTAGGTAAAGGAGGTGAATAAAGCATAAGAAAAGAAAAGAAAATCAATAAAAGCGAATTCAGAAGACGAAATCGTAAAGAGAGAGAGAGAGAGAGAGAGAGAGAGAGAGAGAGAGAGAGAGAGAGAGAGAGAGAGAGAGAGAGAGAGAGAGAGAGAGAGAGAGAGAGAGAGAGAGAGAGAGAGAGAGAGAGAGAGAGAGAGAGAGAGAGAGAGAGAGAGAGAGACAGAGAGAGCGAGAGAGAGAGAGAGAGAGAGAGAGAGAGAGAGAGAGAGAGAGAGAGAGAGAGAGAGAG
>NC_061857.1:9658152-9660652 GCF_019202785.1 Penaeus chinensis
GGTGTGATGACTGTTGACTGTAGTGAATGGTGACTGTTATGGTAATATATATGCTATTATCATTATTATCATCTGCCTCATCATTATAATTATCATTATATTCATAATCATCAATATTACTATTTTTATCATCATAAGTGTCGTTAATATTGTCATTACTATTATTCATATTATTATCATGGTTATAATAATGATATAGATAATAGTAATAATAATAATTATTATTATTATTGTTCTTGTTGTTGTTGTTGTTATCATCATCATCATTATTATTATTATTATTATTATTATTATTATTATTACTACTACTACTACTAATATCATCTTTATTATCGATAGTATTAATAGTCATAGTAGTAGTATTGCTGTTGTTATTGTTATTATTACTGTAATCATTATTATTATTGTTTTTAGTATTATCATTAGTGTTTTTAGTTTATTATAATCATTATCATTACCAGTTTCATTATCATTATCATTATTATTGTTACTTTTATTATTATTATTATTATTGTTATCATAACTATTATTATTATTATTATTATTATTATTATTATTAATATTGTTAATATTATTATTTTCATTATCATTATTACTATTATCATCATTATTATTATTGATATTATCATTATTGTTATTATTATTATCATCATCATTATCATTATTGTTATCACTAATGTTAATAATATCATAATTAGTCTCAATAATTTTTATTTTTCTTATCATCATAATCATTAGTAGTAATAGTTGCATCGTTAGTATCACTATCTATTGTTATCATCATTATATTATCATCGTTATACTATCATTATTATCTAATAATAATGATAATGATAATAATAATGATGATTTTTAATGATAACAATAATAATGATAATGATAATAATGATAATGATAATGATGATGATAATAATAATAATAATAATAATGATAACAATAATAATAGTAATGATGATGATGATGATGATAATAATAATGATAATAATGATAATAATAATAATCATTATAATAGTAACAACAACAACAACAACAACAATAATATTAATGATAATAATAGTGAAAAGATACATCAATAACAAAAGTAACGACGATGAATGATGACAATAAATACGATCACAACAAGAGCAGCAAAAATGAAATAATGATAATGATATAATGCACAAAAAGGAGAACAAATGTGCAGTACTCAGGATGGCAACACTAGCTATGACGTCACCTGGCGTCCGGCGTCTGTGATTGGTCGGTTCAGCTCAGCCAAGATATATCTCCGCCTGACCTTCCGATTTGCGACACGAGACAGAAGTGTATTCATTTATGCACTTGTTAATGTATAAAATAGGGGAGAGATTACGTTTAGATATGTAGGCGCATAGGTAGGATTATTTGCGATTGTGGGAGGATTGTGTGTTTTTGTGTTGTCATTTTTTTGTTTTATCGATCTCTTTTCGTCTCTTGTGTCTCTGTTTGCCTGTCTTTGTCTCTGTCTGTGTCTCTCTGTGACTCTCTTTCTGACTCTTTCTCTCTCGCTCTCTCTTTCTCTCTCTCTCTCTCTCTCTCTCTCTCTCTCTCTCTCTCTCTCTCTCTCTCTCTCTCTCTCTCTCTCTCTCTCTCTCTCTCTCTCTCTCTCTCTCCCTTCTTCCCTATCTCTCTCTAGTAGGTAAGTAAAAAAAAAAAAAAGGATTAAAAATTATCTAAATTACTTTTAGAATATTAGAATATTAAAATCACACGAAACAACAGCAGCAGCAACAACAACACCAACAACAACAACAACAACAACAACAACAACAACAATAACAATAACAATAACCCATCCCTTCGACCTCTTTACCCTACACCCCTTCCCCCTCCCCCCCTCCCCCCTCGTGATAAGGATGTGTGTGTCTGTGTTATCACCCGCCTACGCACATACACATGGTGTGTGTAACTGGAAGAGCGGACAGATAAACAAACACGTACGCATATACAGACAAACAAACATGACGTCACAGATAAACACCGAAGTTTACTGGTCACAGGGTGACAAATAGATACAAAAAAAAAATCACAAACACACACATCCACACACACACACACACACACACACACACACACACACACACACACACACACACACACACACACACACACACACACACACATATATACACATATACATATATACACATATATACACATATACACATACATAAACACATGCACACACACACACACACACACACACACACACACACACACACACACACACACACACACACACACCCACACACACACACACACACACACATATATACACATATACATATATACACATATATACACATATTTTTTATGCATTATCGTTTTTTTGTTTTGTTTTTTTAATATTATTCTATACATAATGCTACAAATAAAATTAATTGTGATAATGATGATAATTACATCAG
Source organism: Penaeus chinensis (assembly GCF_019202785.1). Lineage (NCBI taxonomy): Eukaryota > Metazoa > Arthropoda > Malacostraca > Decapoda > Penaeidae > Penaeus > Penaeus chinensis. Next base: position 9,660,579 of record NC_061857.1, read on the forward strand.
TACTAATGCTACCGATTGATTGTAATGATGCTAATCATTAGATGATAATAATGATAGTAATAATGATAATTGTA
>NC_061857.1:9702379-9707588 GCF_019202785.1 Penaeus chinensis
TATTATTATTATTATTAATATTATTATTGTTAGTAGCAACAGCGGTGTTATTATTACCGGCACTATTATTTGCTATTTGCTATTTTCAGTTATTGTTTTTATTTCTGTTGTTCTGTGGTGCGTATTTGTATGTTTGTGTGTATGTCTGTGTATGTCTGTGTGTGTGTGTGTGTGTATGTTTATATATATACAAAGAGAGAGAGAGAGAGAGATAGAGATAGAGATAGAGATAGAGATAGAGATAGAGATAGAGATAGAGATAGAGAGAGAGAGAGAGAGAGTGAGTGAGTGAGTGAGTGAGTGAGTGAGTGAGTGAGTGAGTGAGTGAGTGAGTGAGTGAGTGAGTGAGTGAGAGAGAAAGAGAGAGAGAGAGAGAATCTGTGTGCGTGTCTTTAGAGAAAGATCTAGATATACTGATGTATCTCCCTGTACGTATCTATCCATCTGTATCTAAGGCCTCCGCCCCTCCCTCCCTTTTCCAATCTCAAAATCTATTCAAAAGTCACATCACAAACTCACTTCACAACGGTGCTTCACTAAGTCACTTCACACACTCACTTCACACACACACTTCACAAAGTCACTTCACAGCATAAAGCGTCCCAGAATCAGCCCTTATAAGGAAGTGCGAGAGTGCAGTGCCCTCCTCTCGTGCCCACTCTGCCTCCCTTTTCATCAGCCCCTATCTGGTCTCTCCTTCTTTCTTTTTTGTCTCCTTTTCTTGTTCTTCTATGCCTTTTATCTTTTCTCTTTTCTCTTTTCTCTTTTCTCTTCTCGTATCTTCATTCCCTTCATTCGATCCTCTTTGTCTCCCTTTTTATCTGCCCCTTTCTATTCTCTCCTTTCTTCCTTTCTTTCTACTCTTTCTGCTCTTCTACTCTGTTTATCCTTTTCCCACCCATTATCTTCTCCTTTCTCCATTCCCCTCGTTCGATTCTCTTCTCTTTCTCTTTTCTACCTTCTTATCATTCCTCTTCGCCATTTCCTCCTTCTCTTTCCGTCCCTCCTTATCTTTCCACACCTTTATCTATCCCTCTTCTTCCTCCCCTTTCTAACTCCTTTTCCCTCATTCCACCATTTCTTCCTCTTCCTCTTTCTCCATTCAGTCATAGAGTAAGGTAAAAGTGAAAAAAAAGAGTAAAAGAGGTATAGAGTAAAGGGAAAAGAGAATAAGAGTAAAAGAGAAAAAAAAGAGTAAAAAGAAGACAGAGAAACAGAGAAATAGAGGAAAGAGAAGATAGAGTAAGAGTGAAAGACAAAAGGAGTAGACAGAAAATAGAGTAAGAGTGAAAGAGAAAACAGAATAAGAACAAGAAAAGAAGAAAGAGAAAATATCAAAAGAGTGTAAGAGTAAAGGCGAAAAAACAGTAAAAGAGAGAAAAGAAAACAGAAGAAGAGTAGGAGGAAAGATAGCGCTGATGGAGGGGGGGGGGGGGGAGTTCAAAGCACTACAAGACATAAAAAACAGAAAAAAAAGTAAATGAGAGAAAATAAAAGAATAGGAGAAGCGAGGGTGTTGGCGGGGGAGGGGGAGAGGGGGTTAGTGGGGGGGGATGAGTCTAAACCAGCGCCAGACATGTCCTTAGGCTCTCCCCTTCCCCCTTCCCCCCTCCCCTCCTTCCCCCTTCCTCCCTCCTCCTCCCCTCCCCCTCCCCCAGGTAAGCAGTTCCCATAAGGCAGTTTACTCCGCTGTCCTTCAGGAGTCAAGGACCTTCGTCACAAGCGCGGGAGTTTGGGATTCCTGCTGTGGCCTTCCGGTTTTTTTTTTTCCCCTTCCCATCCCTTCCCTCCTTCTCTCCCCCTCTCCCCCACTCTCTCTATCGCCTTATCTCCTTTCTCTCTCATTCCGCACTCTTGATTTTTATTTTTCTCCGTTTATTTTTTGTTGTGTTTTGTTTAGTCGCCCTTTTGTGTCTTTTCCGTTTTCTTTCTATTTTTTTTTTTCCTTTTTTCTCACGCACTTTCTTGGTTTCCATTTTTAGCTTTCTCCATATACTTCCTCTCCCATTTCCATCTTTCTCTTCATCTGTTATCTTTCTTTCTTTCTCTTCTTTCCCGCTTTCCGTACCTTCCTGCTTTCTCTCCCTTCTTCCGTGCCTCATTTCATTCAGTCCCTCGTTCCTCCCTTCCTCCTTCCCTCGTTCCCACCGTCGTTCCCTCCCTCCCTCGTTCCCTACCTCACTCACTCACTCCCTATCTCCGTCCCTCCCTTGAATCTCCTTCCCTCACTCACTCACTTCCTTTCTCCGTCCCTCCCTCCCTCCTCCCTCCATCCCTCACTCACTCATTATCTTCCTCCCTCCTACCCTTCCTCCCTCCTATCCTTCCTCCCTCCTATCCTTCCTCCCTCCTTCCCTCCTTCCCTCCTTCCCTCCCTCCCTTCCTCCTATCTCCCTGCTTCCCTCCCTCCTCCCTCCCTTCCTACCTCTTTACCCCCATCCTTCCCCCCCACCTCCAGTTACCCCCCCCCTCTCCAGAAGAGAATAATAAACAGGAAAAGGAGAGAATAATTCAAACAAGAGAAGGACAGACAGGATAAAGGCAAACTGAAGGTTACTAAATCAAGGCAAAGCAAAGAAGAGAGAGAAAAAAAAAAAAAAAAAAAAAAAAAAACAGCAAAGGAGCAGGAGAAGGAGACGGTGAAGGAGGAGGAGCAGGAGGGGGCGGAGGGGGAGGAGGAGAGAAAGAAGAAGAAGAAGAAGAAGAAGAAGAAGAAGGAGGAGGAGGAGGAGGAGGAGGAGGAGGGGCGGAGGGGGAGGAGGAGAGAAAGAAGAAGAAGAAGGAGGAGGAGGAGGCGGTCAGGACTCCCGCGTTCAACATTTTCGAGGTGAGCGAGTGTGGGAGAATGTGATAATGAGGAGATGCAAGGTTGGAGGGTAAGGGAGAGGGGAGGGGGGAGGGGGGAGGGGGAGAAATGTATTCGGGAGGGAGAGGGAGGAGGGGAAGGCTGGTGTAAGGGAGTGGGGTGAGGGAGGGAGGGGAGGAGGAAGAAGGAGAGGGAGGGAGGGGAGGAGGAAGAGGGAGAGGGAGGGAGGGGAGGAGGGAGAGGGAGGGATGGGAGGGGAGGAGGGAGAGGGAGGGAGGGGAGGAGGAAGAGGGAGAGGGAGAGAGAGGGATGGGAGGAGGAAGAGGGAGAGGGAGGGAAGGGAGAAGGAAGAGGGAAGGGAGTATGAGGGGGGAAGGAGGTAAGAGGGAAGAATTGAAGAAGGAGAAAAGGGTATTGGTGAGAGAGGGAGAAGGGAAGAAGAGGAGGAGAATAAGTGGAAGAGGAGGATGAGAAATGAAGAAAATGAAAGAGAGGAAGGCGTTAAAGGGAGAGGAGGGGAGAGAGGGAACGTAGAGAAAGGTAGGAAGGGGAAATGAAAGAAAGAGCAACAAGAAACGAGAGAAAATATAGAAGAGACGAATGAAAGTAGAAAGCAAATTTGAAAAACAAGAGTAAATGTCGCAGAGTAGACGCGAGAGGAAAGAGCAAAATTGCATAAGGATAGACCAAAGAAGTGAAGATAAATGGACGTAGAAAGAAAAAAAAATAGAAGAAGAAGAGAAACAAAGAAATTTTAGATAATTAGGAACAAAGAGGCGATATAAGACACACGACAAGTTGACAGCAAGAAAACCAGATAACGTGCCTTCGTTTCTCTGTTTCTCCGTCTCTCTTTTTATTCCATCTTCTCTCTTTTTCTTTCTTCCATGGTCGATGCTTTCCTTCGGTGTGTGTGTGTGTGTGTGTGTGTGTGTTTTCATGTGTGTTTTCATGTGTGTGTGTTCATGTGTGTATCCGTGTGTATGTGTGTGTATGCATCCGTGTGTGTGTATGTGTATGTTGATCAATAAGATAAAATATTTAAAAAAATATTTTTCAAAAGTTAAAAAAAATAAAAAATAAATAAATACATCCTTATCACTATAAACAATACCAAAGAGTGAAAAACGGCGATGCTAGAACCCATCTAATGAATATTCAAGCCCACCAATTATTAGAAATTGGTTTCCAGACAGACAAGTTGACGTTAAAGAGAAAAGGCTGATTTCGGGAGGCCTAACCTTGTCACTTGCCCTATGAGGGAGATGTGGCACTGAGTGTCATTTTCAAGTTCGCTGGGATATATATAGATATATATATAGATATGTGTGTGTGTGTGTGTGTGTGTGTGTGTGTGTGTGTGTGTGTGTGTGTGTGTGTGTGTGTGTGTGTGTGTGTGTGTATATATATATTTACTGACACATATTCACGTACACATATATATAAGTACACCTACGAGTACTCATACACGCGCGCACACTTACGCGCACACTCACACACACTTATACACACATGCACACACACACTTCTACACACATCACATCACACACACACACACACACACATAACTGTCTAGCCGTATCTGCGGTCAGACCAGGCAACCTTAAACTTCAAACTTTTTACCAATTTAAGTAAAAAAAGAAAGGTACCGTGAATTGTGGTTCATCGCCACATCTATCACCATCTAAGAACTCGATTTTCAAAGCACTTCTCTAAGAAAATACCCGGGCAAATATAACAAGAACAAAAGTGATAGCAAGTGTTAAACAATTCACTTAAATTCTCAGACGAACGAATTCCAAGCAGGAGTGTTGCGCGATGAACGATAACTTCCGACTGTGACGAAACCAGAAATTAAGTCTCTACGGACGTAAATCTATTAAGAAAAAGAAAGAAAAAAAAAAGATTACAAGAAAAAAAAACAAGTGAAAGAAAAAGAGGTATCCACTCCCTATAGAAAATACTATATAACCTCCATAAATAACCGCCACACAAAAAGATTTAAGAGAAGTTATTTTAGACCAGGAAGCCGTCAAATCATCTACATGGAGGAACACGTGGTCTTCACTATCATCAAAATTATTGTCGCCGGTCTGGAAGATGACCTCAGCTCGGTAAGGAATATCTTCTTGGTTTTAACTTCTTCCTTTTTATTTTTATTTTCTCTTTTTTTTTGATCTTTTGGTTACCTTGTCTTTTGTGTGTGTGTGGCGGGGGGGGTTGCGGCGGGGTCGTTTTGTCACGTGAAATGTGGTAAGGAGGAGAGGAGGGAGGAGGCGGAGGGGAGAGGGGAGGAGGAGAGGCGTAGGAGGAGGAGGAGGAGGAGGTAGGAGAAGAGAGGAGGATGAACGAGGAGTATGAGGAGGATGAGTATAGGAGGAGGAGTGAGAAGAGGCGCAGTAG
>NC_061857.1:9707688-9722688 GCF_019202785.1 Penaeus chinensis
TTTGTATCTGTCTTTGTATGCATATACATGTATGCCCACGTATGTGCGCGCATGCATACCTTCGCAACAACACCCTCACCAAATCATAACACCCCCCCCCCCTCCTCCCCCAGGAGATGCCGCCCTCCTGGCTGCCACCCCGCCCGCCCCCGCCGAAGCCCCCCCGACCCCCGCCTCGACCGCGACCCGCAGGCCCCCCAACGGCAGCAGCCTGGTGACGGTGGACACCCCCTGCGGCGCCCTCATCCAGTACCAGGTCTCGCAGTCCGAGATCACGCAGGGCATCCCGCTGAACAATGAGTAAGGCCTTGGCGCTGGCGCTGCTGTTGTTTTTCTTTTCTTTCTTTTTACGGTTTTTTTTCCTTTATCTTTTTCTGTTTTTCTCTTTTTCTGCTTTTCTCCTTCTATTTCTTTTTCGTTTTTTCGCTGTTGTTGTTTTTTTCTCCTTCTCTTTCTTCCTCTTCCTCTTCCTTTTTTTCTTCTTCTTCTTCTTTTCTTCTTCTTCAGCTTCCTCTTATTCTTCCTCTTCCTGTTCTTGTTCTTGTTCTTATTCTTGTTCTCCTCCTCCTTCTCTTCCTTTTTTCTCTTCGTTCACCTTGTTCTTCTCTTCATACTGCAGCTTGTTGTTATTGTTCTTATTCTTTGTGTTTCTTCTCTTCTTTTCCGTTGCCGCATTATCACCATCGCTATATTTCCCTTCGTCCGTACCTCAAGTTCCCTCATATATCCCTCTCCCCTCTTCATCCGATTTTTTTATCTTTCATTTTTCGTCTTATTCCATTTCGTCTTCCTCTTCCAGATACGAAATGATCCCGTAAAAAATGTCGTCTCACTTTTTCTTCATCGCTCTCTCTCTCTCTCTCTCTCTCTCTCTCTCTCTCTCTCTCTCTCTCTCTCTCTCTCTCTCTCTCTCTCTCTCATTCTCTCCGCCCTCATCTATATCTCCCCTTTCACTCTGATTCCCTCAGTATAACCTTCAATTCAATGACATTTTATGCAAATCGATCATCTGCATCTCAGTTTTCTTGATGCCTTTTTACTCTTCATTGTAGGTTATGGAATAGATTGCCTCCAGAGATTGCAACTTCTGCAACTGTTTGATAAGTTTTGAAGATCAGCTAATGCTTTTATTACGTAAATAGCAGGTGTTTTTCTCTTTTCTTTTCTAACCTTTGGCGGTATGATTTTCGATTTCTTTTAGGGTAGTTCTTAATATGGTTTACCATAAAAATAGTAATAATAGTAGTAATGATAATAATAATGCCTCCTCCCCTCTCCCTCTCTTTCTCGACACGAAGTCTTCTCATTCTCTCACCCGCTCCCCTCTCCTCTCTCATTCTCCTTCCCTTCATTTATGTCTCCCCCTTTTTTTCCCATTCTCTCCCTTCCCCATCTCTTTCCACAAGTCATCTCTCTCTCTCTCTCCTCCTCCTCCTTTTTCCTTCCACCCTCCTCCTCTCTCCTTCCAGACACGAGGTCATCTCCTTCTCTCACCCTCCTCCTCTCTCCTTCCAGAATCAAAGTCATCTCCTTCTCTCACCCTCCTCTTCTCTCCTTCCAGATACGAGGTCATCTCCTTCTCTCACCCTCCTCCTCTCTTCCTCCAGAATCGAAGTCATCTCCTTCGCTCACCTTCCTCCTCCCTCTTTTCAAATGCGAGGTCATCTCCTCTCACCCTCCTCCTCTCCTTCCAGATACGAGGTCATCTCCTTCTCCCACTTCACCTGGTCGCGCGTGTACCCGGCCGAGCTCGGGCTGGGGAAACGTGTGGTCGAAAAGCCCATCGGTTTCCGTCGGCGAGACATCGTGGCTGCGCTCACCTCGGCGCTCGAACACCTCAATGGACCCGTGCCTGCCAGGTGGGGTAGTTTTTTTGGGGTGGGTGGGGGAGAGGGTTGTGTTTGATAGACGGGGTAAGATTTTTTTTTTTTTTTTTTGTGTGTATTTGTGTGTGTGTAATTTCTGAAACGGAGGGTGGGTTGTTTTTCATCTTATAGTTTTGGGTCATGTGGATTTGTATGTTCATATTTATTTTGTCGCTATGAATTTTTCTTTTTTCTTGGTGATTTTATTCATTAGCCTTATAATTTTCATTATTACCATTACTACCAACATTATCATTGTATGTATATGTATGTAGGTATTTATGCATGTATGTATTTATATGTATATCCATAAATATATACATACATACATTATATATGTATAAATATATATGTGTATATATACATATATACACATACATACACATATGTATGTGTACATATGAGTACATATCTCTTATTTATTTATTCTTCATCTCTTATTTATTTATTCTTCATGCATACACACACATATATACACATATACCGACCGAAAAAAAAAAATGAAAAAACACAAAAACAACAAACTTACCCACCCGCCTTCCCCTCCCCCTCCCCCTGCAGGTTCACCGTCGATGACTTCGTGGAGGGAATGTACCGCACAGTGCCAACCAGCGGGACACAGTACGAGCTGCTTTTCCACGACCGCCACGCCAACCGCTCTTCTCATCAGTACAGAACCGTTACCCTAATGAGGCCCTTTGCTCCCCTCACGGTCGTTGCCAGGGAACAGCAGACTACCAAACAGCTGGTGAGGAGGTGGTTTGGCTCTGGAAAAAAATGTCTGATTTTTTCTTCGTCACTTTCTCAACTTTTTCTCTCTCGCTTTCTCTGTCTTTCTCTCTCTTTCTCTCTTTCTCTCTTTCTCTCTTTCTCTCGTTCTCTCGTTCTCTCGTTCTCTCGTTCTCTTTCTATCTTTCTATCTTTCTCTCTCTCTCTCTCTCTCTCTCTCTCTCTCTCTCTCTCTCTCTCTCTCTCTCACTCACTCACTCACTCACTCACTCACTCACTCTCTCTCTCTCTCTCTCTCTCTCTCGTACACCCCCGCGCTCTCTCTCTCACTCACTCACTCACTCTCTCTCTCTCTCTCTCTCTCTCTCTCTCTCTCTCTCTCTCTCTCTCTCTCACTCACTCTCTCTCTCTCTCTCTCTCTCTCTCTCTCTCTCTCTCTCTCTCTCTCTCTCTCTCTCTCTCTCTCTCTCTCTCTCTCTCTCTCTCTCACTCTCACTCTCACGCTCTCTCTCACTCTCACTCTCATTCTCACGCTCTCTCTCTCTCTCACTCTCTCTCTCTCTCTCTCTCTCTCTCTCTCTCTCTCTCTCTCTCTCTCTCTCTCTCTGCTCTGTGCTCTGTGGCTGTGGTGTGTTTATTTAGGTTATGGTTTTTGTTTAGTTTTTTTGTTATTTTTGTGTGTGTGGTTTAGTTTGGGTATTTTCGTTGAATCCCTTTTTTTTTTGTAGTGTTATTATTAATATTATTGCTGTTGTTATTCAGGTTATTATTGTTGTTGTTATTATTATTATTATTATGATTATTATTATCATCTATTTTTGCTATTATGAGTTTCATCACTAATAATACCTTTCTTTGCTGTTATTACATTTATCATTATTGCTACAATTAGCATTATTACTAATGCCGTTATTATTATTATCATAATTATTGTTTTCTTATTATTAGTACTGCTATTACTAATGTAATTATTAATTCCATCCGCATTTTACCTGTCATCGCAACTATTATTTTTTTAATTATCTTTATCATTAGATAATAATAATTCAGATTAGTTTAAACTCTATTAAGATTATATTTACGAAGTATATTTGATAGTAAAAGTAGTAATACTATGTTATATTCTTATCGATCTTCATTTTATAATGTCCCTTAAACAAAGTTATTAGACAAATTGTTTTTCCCTCATTTATTTGTCTGTTTGCTTCTCTTCAAACTGATTCAAAGTAAATAAAATGCCCTTCACTTACTCTAATTATTATCATGCACGTTTCCCCCCCCCCCCCCCCCCCCTTCTTCCCTTTTCCTCCTTCTCTAAACCCGTATCTATTTTATTTTATTTTATTGCCCCCCTTCCACCCCGACAGATCAACATCGTCTTGCCTCTCTCCGGGCGAACTGAGACCTTCCGTGGCTTCATGGACAAGCTGGTCACCATTATCTTGAGACATGATCGCAGAGTCTTCCTCACTGTCGTTTATTTTGGCCACGAAGGGCTGCACGAAGTCCGGAACATCATAACGAACGCGTCCAAAGAGGCCAAGTTTCGACACATTAAGTTGCTCACACTCAACGAAACGTTTTCCAGAGGAAAGGCACTTCAGGTATGAGTTTTGTTGGTGTTGGTTGTCGTGTGTTGGGTTTTTTTATTTTTTATAGTGTTAGCATTATTTTGGTATTGTTTTTATTGTTATTATTATTTTCATTATCTTGGTAAGAATTTTTTTGATTATCATTTTTTTTTGTGTTATTATTATCAATTAACGTTATTATTATTATTATTATTATTGTTATCGCCGTTATTGTTATTATTAACGTTATTGTCGTCATTATGAGTATCATTACTATGAGGCTGATTATGATTATGTTTATTGTGATAATTATTTTAAGTATGTCATTATTAGTATTACCAATTATTTGTCTATTTATTTATTCATTTATTTATTATCCATCAATTTTCTTTCGTCTGATGTATTAATACATGTGTAACTAATTCTAAGAAAAAAAAAGATTATTTCTCGCCTTTAGTCATGCAAAGATTCGAAGATTAGTGAAGTTCATAGTAACGATGATGATAATAACGAAAATGATGATAATGATAATTAAAATAATAATAATGATGATAATAATATTAATCATGATAATAATTGTAATGGTATTAATAATGATAATGGAGTAAAAACAATAATAATAGTAGTAAAAATAATAATAATATTAACAGTAATAACAATAATGATGATGAGTATTGATAATAATGATAATTATAATAATAATGATGATGATAATTATTATTATCTTTATAATAATAACGATACTACTACTACTATTAATAATAATATCAAGAAGAACGGCAGCAATGGCACTAACAATAATAATAACAGCAACAATAACACCAATAATAACAACGAACAGTAATAACTATAAATAACTGAAATGAAATGAAATCCACAAAACTCACTCAAAACTCCACGACCTCCCTCCCCCCCCTCCCCCTCGACTGCAGGTGGGAGCAACACACTGGTCCAAGGGCGACGTCCTCCTCTTCATGTGCGATGTGGACATAGTCTTCAGCACGAGGTTCCTGGAGCGATGCCGTCTGAACGCCTCTCCTGGCCACTCTGTGTACTATCCTGTTGTGTTTTCCTTGTACAACCCACAGATGGTTTATCCACTCCAGGGGAAACCTGTGCCTCAGGTAAGTGGTGTTTGGATGTGTTTGGGAGGTGTAGGGAAGTGTCCGTAGGTGTTAGGTAGGTGTTCTTGGGTGCTTGGGTTCTTGATAGCGTGGTGGTTTGGTGTCGCTGTTAGTTTACGTGGGTAGCAAAGTGGCTTGTATGCCTGCAGTGTTGATGTACTTGACAGTTGACAGATAATTTCAAGTAGCCGGTAAGAACACTGTTCATTGCATCAAATGTTTAAAAAATATGAATGAGAATAAATATCTTCCCATTTCTACATAAAAAAAATATTGAATTTGTGTTTACATAATTTTAATGGAATGTCATTCACGTTATGTGTTCATGCTACAAAGCCACATAAATACCACTTTTCTGAATCGACTGATGAGGAGTAAACATCACCAATCATTTGATTAAAATCGAAATCTTCTGGGTAGAAAATACCTGATTCGGAATCACCAAAACGAATATCATGTTGCAAGCATTTAACTTTTGTTTGGATGACTCGTATGCAGTTGGAAAAAAAAAAATGCAGAGCGTATTGCAACATAAAACTGCCTGGTCTGAGTTGGCTGTTTACATAATATTAGGAATGTTTACTTCCACGTCCCGCTTGATCGTGCAATTTGAACGTTTAATTAGTAATATTGATAAAACCCGTTGAGGCATAAAGATCTAACTTTCATTTCGAAAAGTGATTATCCTTTGAGTAATTTCTATATTTTAATACATAAACGACAAAGATACTTCGTTCCACGTCACAATCTGTATCAAAACTCAACAAAACGTAAATAAGAATTCAACCAAAGAGTATGCTAACAGATAAGAGTAATTAAGTGATTTAATGAATAGTAACTGAAACTGACAGAGCGATTAACAAAGTGATTTAATGAATAGGAATTGAAACTGATAGACCGATTAACGAAGTGATTTAATGAATAGTGATTGGAACTGATAAAACGATTAACGAAGTGATTTAATAAACATATATCTTATTTACCATCGCCTCTCCATCCCAAACAGGAACTGGACCAACTCGTCATTTCAAGAGACACAGGATTCTGGCGTGACTTCGGCTACGGGATGACCTGCCAGTACAGGTCAGACTTCCTCAACGTCCAGGGCTTCGACGAGGATATCATAGGATGGGGAGGAGAGGATGTACTGCTCTACCGCAAGTAAGTTCGGCCGCGCCTTCGTCTGCGTGGATCCTGTTGGGGGGGGGGGGGGGGGGGGGGGATAAGAATGACGTTTGCTTGCTTGTGTGTGTGTGTGTGTGTGTGTGTGTGTGTGTGTGTGTGTGTGTGTGTGTGTGTGTGTGATGGCAAAGCCAAAATCTTGATAATAATATCATGTGTTTGTAAAGATCTCTGCTTGTTATTTTGGGTACGTTCCATGTCGTGTTATTGCTTTCCTTTTTGTCTCCATTACAGTAGATATGCCAATTATTTTCTTTGATACTTTTCATTATTAGTTACCTTAAACACAATATTTAGGTTCTGTGGTATAATAAAGACCCGCTACTTAAATATCGGTAATTGTTAACTTAAAAATCACATCTTGTCATCTTTATAGTACCTACCTAACCGACAATAACCTAAAACTAGGACGGAGGTAAATGTAAAGGTGAGAGGCAGAACACACAAACGCTGAAGACTTAAATTTGCACAAGAGAACAGAGGGAACAACAAGACTAACCAAACAACCAGCACTAACGACCCAACGGCGAACACCTAACAGCCCCATTTCTCTCTCGCAGATACGTCAAATCAAGGCTCTCCGTGATCCGCTCCACCGACCCGGGGATCTTCCACCTGTGGCACCCAAAGGAGTGTTCCACGTCCCTCTCAGCTGATCAGTACCGTGCCTGTATCACTTCACGTGCTTTGAACGAGGCCTCCCACGCCCACCTCGGCCTCATTGCCTTCAAGGACGACCTCGGGAAGCACCCTCTCGGCGCCGATGCACTCACCGGCAGCCAGGCTCTTGAGGAACAGCAACTCAAGGCTGAGATGTAGTCGTCGGAATTTTTTTTTCTTTTTTTTTTTTATTATTCTTGAAAGCTGTTTTAGAAATTATAAGAAAAAAAAGGATACGCTGTGCAGTGCCTGTGACTGATGCCTCTCTTTCCAGAATTTTCTATGTGGAAATAAATCTACTGCAGATATATAGATATATATGTGTGTGTGTTTATGAAAATAACTTTGGAAATGTTGCTACTTTCAGCTCTATATTACTTCCAAATCACAACCGAAAGTTAGCCAGTTCTATTGCATGTTGTAAGCATGTGATTTTTTTTTTTTTTTCTCTCAATTAATTGCTTTATGGAAATACAATTCATCGTTTTGAAGGAGTAATGAAGATTATCTTGGTTTTAAAATTCTTAAAAAGAACAAATATTGCTTTTCCTGGTCATCTGTGTCTGTTCTGCCTTTAGTTCTTAATTTCAATCCTCTGTTATTACAAAAAATTATCATATTTTTACCAGTGTTTCTCTTATCAACCCTTTGGCTGTGAGCTGAAATAAATATACGGTATATGGGGAAAATTGAACTATTTGTATTAATCCATTTAACTTTTAACAACAACAGAACAAAAACAAATACAACAATGGCAAGTTAATATAAATTAATATTTAATGAAGTACCTATAAAGTTCAATTCTTGGTTCGTTCAGCCTACAAAAAAAAAAAAAATAAACTTCAGACAAAAAAAAAAAAATTAAGAGATAGAATTTCCATTCACAACACTATTCTTGCTTCATGTTGCAAAAAAAGAGAGGAAAGGATGTCAGTTAGGACGAAAATATTTTGCATTTTCATTATCTAAAACTAATAAAAAAATTTAAGTGACTATAAACAATATATCGCGCGTAATTCAACAGCCAAAGGGTACAAAAAGCAAACAATATGACGATACTTAATGTTCCATTTAAAAATGTTTTACCATCATTATCTTCATGATTTTGATCCCGAATGTTGTAATATTTTTTTTTTTTTTTCTTTGTATGAATACACCGTTTGTAAAATAGTTGCAAGTTGAAAATAGCCGTTGATATAAACAACAGTTTTCTATGTGAATTCTAAGACCGTCTAAAGAGGCAAAGTTTATGTGGTAAGAGGAAAATATTTGAGAAACGTAGAATATAAGTGATTTTTCCTTTTTTTCGTCTTTTTTTTTTTTTTTCATTTTAGCCACTGAGCTCTTCGGTTGTATTTAGTTCATTTTATTCCTGGTAAAGTTTTTTCTTATATTTATGTTCAACAGTGTTAACCGTACTTTTTTATTATTTTTTTCCCTTTAAATATTATCGTTATTATTATTAGTTATTATTATTATTATTAGTTATTAATAATATTGTTATTATTATCATCAGTATCACCATTATTATCATTATAATTTTCATCAGTATCATGATTATCATCATCATTATTATCACTATCATCATGAATATTATTGATATTGATTTTATTATTTTGTCCTCATTTTTTTTTCTCATTATGTAATGCTGATTTTACATATATATATATATATATATATATATATATTTTTTTTTTTTTTTTTTTCTTTTACAACTACAGATAAGATATCATGGTGTATGAATTCACTCCATTTATATTTCTTTTTAAATATCTTACTCTGTATATCAACATTCCTACACATTTTTTTCCTACGATACTAACAACAATTTAATATTTATTGTTGTCTGTTTCTTTTTTTCTCTCTCTCTTCTTTCCTACTTTCTCCTCTTTTTTTTTTTCATTCAGCCGACATGGCCAAGTTTCAAAAGATCATGAAGGTTTTTGTTGTGATAATATAAGGCTTTAGAATAGATTAATCCGGAACATCAAAACTGCCAGTGGGTCGAACAACAGTCCAAATAGAGTTAATAAGCAATTTTCTCTCATTTTATTTATGGCTCGGCTGTGTGGAGACATGTACGATGTTCCTGAAAAGAGGACTGCAATGTCTCAAAAAAAATATGCTCTTTATATCTATACATACATGAATGTGAGTGTGTGTATCTATGTATATATATACATATATATATGTATGTATGTATGTATGTATGTATTTATATGTATACATAGGTATATGTATGTATAATATATATATGTATGTATATGTATATGTAACTATACAGATGTATGTATGTGTTTACACTGGCCATGTATGTACTGTATATAGTTTGTATATAAATGTTTGTATATAAGCATATACAACATGATGACTGTATATGCCATATATATAATAACATTTAGCCATTCCCTATACAGTGTTAAAACAGCCTTCCTAACATTTCCCATTACCCTATATAAAACAAGTATTATCCAATAAAAATTCGAGTACATAATACAAGCAAGAGACTTTATCCGCGTGTGCGTTCAGTTCACTTCAGTGGTCAGTTTGTGTAATTGGATTCTTTATTTTACGTTTCTGTTTAGTCATGGAAATGGCAAAAAACAAAAAAAATGTGTATACATACATATATACATACATACATATATATACAATATTCTTTTCAAGAGCGGAACTTGGATACCCGATGTAAAAAAAAAAAAATTCAGTTTTTAGAAGTAAAATTTTGAAAATGCTCACACATGAAGTGCTTTTACGACTGCTAGTAAGAAATCGTTTCTCGGTGTCTCTCTGTGTGTCACTTCTACTCGAATGGGTTCTTGCAAGTAGAGACCACATTCGGAAAACTGATAACGCTTGATAACTCAAAATTCAGTTACGAAAGATCAACATTCAACATTCATCAATCGATTTTAAAACATCAGCGCGAACAAATGTTTCCTTTTTATAAACGTAGCCATAGAAGTGTCCTGAGTTATTACCTCCCTTTTTACACCATCTAGAAATATAAACCACCTAATCAAAGATATGAAAGCCTTCAATAAGCAGGTGCAATGTGAAGTCATTCCTTTAAGAATATTCCTTTAATTTCTGAACATGGGCAATAGACTGAAATAGAAATGCTCCGAGTGTTGCCATGCCCTTCGTAATATTTCAGTCTATAACCATATTCTCTTTGATGTGCGGTATGATGCTAATGTTATAAGATGTTTATTGTAATATCTCGAAAAAGAGCAGAAACATCCCAACTTGAGTTGTTAAATAATAATACTAAAATACCGACACTGTCTATAAATATTATCATAAGCAACACAGAAAACGTAGCTCGATGTCATTTAGGAGTGACTAAACCGTTTATTATTATTATTATTATTATTATTATTATTATTATTATTATTATTTTATCATTATTATTATTATCATCATCAAGAGTACCTAATGACCATGTAAGAATATGATGATCATAATATACTTTGATTTCTTTACAATGCACCTCTAATGTGATCTGATCTTGTCGTCTTCCATAAGCTGTATATGTGAAACTTCTATATTGCTGTCATGATATATTGTTAAGGATTTTACATGTACTTAGTGTTTGATCAACAGCCTTAATGTTTAATATCTGACGTACACATATATCATTGTGTTATGATTAGCGAAGCTGTAGTATATTCCATTTCAGAGCCCATTCCACTTTTACACTTAGTTGTAATATATTGTGTAGAGATGTTTGTTTATGTAGCATTACAGTTTGAAATATATGAATTATATAAAGAAATGATGGATACTGTTATTTTGTTGCCTTTGATTGTCCTACTTATATCCACATTTTCATGATCTTTTAAGAAAATTATAATTATATTATTCCAAGATTGAAGTATCACTGTCGAGGAAATCTAATGATACAAAATATGTAACACCACTTGACATATATTTTTGATAGAACCGATTACACATTTTATAACTATAATAGGGAGGTCCACACGTGTAACACTGTAGCCTTATTTACAGGTATTCATTGCAAGGATGTGAAATGTATCATGTTGATGGGTTAATGTGAAAACGCATTGGGTTTGAAACTCTGGTCCTTCAGCATTCAACAGCTTGCGTTCCCTCAACTTCACAATATTTCCGAGGTCACTTCGAGCGAAGTAGGTTGAACTGAATATGACACAAAACATGATGGTGATGATTATGATGTTGATATGATGATGTGGATGCCGATGTTGATAATGATGATGATGATGTTAATGATGGGTGATGGTCGTGGTAATGGTGATGCTGATTATGGTGGGTATGATGAGAAACTAGAATTATGATGTCTTGCATTATAATAGTAGTATAGATAACAATCGTAA
Organism: Penaeus chinensis; assembly: GCF_019202785.1. Classification (NCBI taxonomy): domain Eukaryota; kingdom Metazoa; phylum Arthropoda; class Malacostraca; order Decapoda; family Penaeidae; genus Penaeus; species Penaeus chinensis. The sequence continues at coordinate 9,719,178 of NC_061857.1, forward strand.
TGATAACAATTAAACAATCGCAATGGTAACAATTAAACAAGTGCCTTCAGTGCCACCTTCTTAAATAAATGAACTCTCCCCAAAGCGTAGAATCGTGAGGAATATGTTTTAATGAAAGTAATATATTAAATACGATAAATTGGTACCTTTCATTTTGTAATACTAAGCACTTGCAATGAATAAATTTATCATAACGAAAAGGTGACATAGAAAGACATGGAAAGTAAAAAAAATAAAAATAGTACTGAATAAACATTTAATAAAGGTATAATCGTCGGTAGAAAAATGACTGCAACGCAAGCTTCATCATTTTAAATTATCAATAACAATAACAAACCACATTAAAACTGTAGAAAATGTTTACGCCTTCATACACATACACATGCACATACTACCGAATGTCCTAAAGGAACGGTTTACGTTTTATGTTTTCCCGACGCACTAGATTAGAGTAGAAAATCCACTTTCACGCAAAGGTTTCCTCTGTTTTTCCCTCCCACGTGCAGGAGGCGTGGTGGCGCTGAACCTCTTGCGTCTACGTGACCTGAAGAAAACGATTATTTGGAGTGTATTTTGGCCATATTTCTGCCTCTAAGCGCTGTCTTCTCTTTGTCTCTCCTTTCGTACTGATGTTTGTGGATTGAATGGTTTGGTTTCGGGAGGATGTGTCGATGCGGAGAGCGATGGAGGGGGTGTATTGTGAGGAGGACGGGTGTTAGATTGTGTGGCTTGGTGCTATTGTCTTAGAAGTGTAGCCTTATGTTATATACTGAAAGTATATTCCTTAATAGTAAGTTTCGAGAAGTCAATAAAAATCTCTGAGACAATGTGATATATGAAGGAGCGATCAATCAATCTCTCTATGAAAAATGTGAGACATGAACAAGCACGAAATCACTCGGGCGGTTTGTTGAGCAAGTGCATCTTGGAGGCCGCTTCGTTGAGGTTGACGGCCTTCTTCGTGGGCTTCTTCGTGTCTTGTCGCTTCGGCTTCTTCTCGCCCTCCTCGGTCACGTTCTTCTGCTGCTGGTCGTGCGCCGCGCCCTCGCCAGTCTTGCTAGCGACGCTTTCCCTTCCCGACCTGCTGGAGGCGCTGCTCCTTCTTGACCTGTTGCTGGCGCCCCCGTCTCGCCGGGCGCTGTCCTTGCCGCCGGCAGGAGCAGCAGCGGCCTTCTTCTGCTTGTGGGTGCCGACGCTCGGGCGGAGGGACGCGGGCTCGAGGGCCCCGCGCGCCGTGGTGGTGACGGTGATGGCGTCAAGGAGGAAGTTGTGGAGCCGCTTGAGCACGGTGGAGGTAGAGGCGCGAGGGCCCAGGGGCGGCAGGGAGCGCTGGTACGCCCTGGCTACGCAGTAGATGTTGACGATGGCGAGGCGGACGCGCGTGAGGTGCGTGTGCGTGTGCGTGGACGTGGTCTGGAGGGCCGCCAGACGCGCCTCCATCTCACCCAGACGCCGCGACGACGCCCACCCGGACGCCCGCTCGCGGTACAGCCGCAGGAGCGCCTCTCCCTCGCGCTCCTTCTCGCCCTGCAACACACGGTATTTTCATGTACATTCCGATCCGTATTTACGACATGTCTGTATCTATCTATATCAATATTAACGTTACACTAGCTGATAGTTATATCATAAATTCCTAATAATACAATAGATATGATATCAATGTAGTGATATCTATCCCGCTCCCCTCCCTACATTCCACTCCCTTCCCCAACCCAACCCCTTCCTCCCCTCCCCTCCCCTCCCCACCAACACCCTTCCTTGTCCCATGCCCCCCTTCTAACCCCATCCCCCTCCCCCCCCCCCTAACCCTATCCCCTCACCTGCACGAAAACCAGCAGTTGGCGCCGCGACTGCTGGAGGCGGAGCATCGCGTGGTGGACCTTCAGCAGGAGTTGGAAGCGGAGAGTCAGCAGGTCCCGGAAACGCCCACAGACGCCCTCAACAGTGCTCGCCTCCGTCCCCCACGCCTGCACGCTGTTCTCCACGTAGTCCTGCAGGGGAAGGGGAGGGGGTGAGGGGGCGGGAGTGGGGGTGTGGGGAACGCAAGAGAGAGAAGTGGTGATGGTGGTGGGGAGGAGGAGGCGGTGGTGGTGAGGAGGAGGAGGTAGGGAGGAGGAGGAGGAGGTGGTGATGATGAGGAGGAGGAAGTGATGGTGATCAAAGAGGAAGGAAAGGAATCGTGGCGTGGAAGAGAAGAAAAGATGGTGTTGGTGACAATGTGAAGTGATATTGGTGTTAATGAAGATAAGGAAGTATTGGTGATGGTGACGATGATGGCAATAGATATATTGATAATGATTATTACGACCATCATCATTACCATTACAATCACCATTATCATCATCACCACTATCACTACTGACCTTTGACCAGTGACCTCGCCCCTCACCTTATAAGTGGAGTACGTGGTGACCTTGGCGTTGGTAGCAGCCGTGGCCCTTCGTGTCGCCGTGATGAGTTCCTGGAGACGTTCGACCTCACCTTCCTGGGCGATGGACTCGAGGTCTTGGCGCTCCTGCAGAAGGAGGCCCTCGCGACGGCGCTCCTCTTGGGACTACGAGGGCCAGCGAAGGTCAAGAGGAATTCAAGATGAGACTCGGAAATTTAAAAGAATTCAATTAGAATTTGATTGAATTGAAAGTGAATTAGATTAAATGAAAGATTAAAGAATTAAAGTTTAAGCTCAGAAATTAAAATAAATCAAAATTAAATCAGAGTAAATAAAATAATTAAAACTGAATTATATTAAAAAAAGCGAATTATATTAAAAAAATGAAGATAAAGCTCAGAAATTAAATAATTAAATTCAAATTAGATTAAAATTAAAAGTAAAAAGAACGGGATTATGAACGACCAAGGAAGAATCAACGAAAATGACTCTTAAAAAGTCTGAAAAAGGTTAAGGAAGGCCCATGGAAGTTTGAAAAAAAGATAAAGAATACTCAAGGAAGGTAAAAAAAAAAAAAAAAAAAGAGGGGGGGGCTTAAAAATAACCAGATGTGAAGAAAAACGGAATTAAGAAGGGTAAATTAAAAAAAAAAAAAAAAAAAAAAAAAAAAAACATTTAGACATTTAAAAAAATAGAACACTTTTTTTAAATAATAATTCAAAATAATATAAAAAATAGGAAATGATAATAATAATAATAATAATAATAATAATAATAATAATAATAATAATAATAATAATAATAATAATAATAATAATAAAATAATAATAAAATAATAATAAAATAATAATAAAATAATATTAACTAACAAAAGCAATACCAAATACACAAACAAACAAAACGGTCAAGAGAAAAAAAAAAAAAAAAAAGACAAATGGTCAAGTCCGGTCACCTGCAAGTCAGCCTCATGCCGGAGAATGGAGGTGACGAGCTCGCCGTATCGCAGGTGCGCTCGATGCCGCTGGTCGTGGATGGAGGCGAGGGACGACGTGTAGGCGGCCTGGTGGGAAGCCGCGCCCTTGCCGTCGTCCCCCTCGCTGTTGAAGACGCGGGCGAGGC
>NC_061857.1:9735188-9742688 GCF_019202785.1 Penaeus chinensis
TTTGCTGATATCTTGAAAGAGAGAGAGAGAAGGAGAGAGAGAGAAAGAGAGAAAGAGAGAAAGAGTGAGAGTGAGAGTGAGAGTGAGAGTGAGAGTGAGTGAGTGAGTGAGTGAGTGAGTGAGTGAGTGAGTGAGTGAGTGAGTGAGTGAGTGAGTGAGTGAGTGAGTGAGTGAGAGAGAGAGAGAGAGAGAGAGAGAGAGAGAGAGAGAGAGAGAAAGAAAAAGAGAGAGAGAGAAAAAGAGAGAGAGAGAGAAAGAGAGAGAGAGAGAAAGAGAAAGAGAGAAAGAGAAAGAGAAAGAAAGAGAAAGAGAAAGAGAAAGAGAAAGAGTAAGAGTAAGAGTAAGAGTAAGAGTAAGAGTAAGAGTAAGAGTAAGAGTAAGAGTAAGAGTAAGAGTAAGAGTAAGAGTAAGAGTAAGAGTAAGAGTAAGAGTAAGAGAAAGAGAAAGAGAAAGAGTGAGAGAAAGGGAAAGAGAGTGAGTGAGTGAGAGTGAGAGAGAGAGAGTGAAAGAGAGAGAGAGAGAGAGTGAGAGAGAGAGAAAGAGAAAGAGAGTGAGAGAGAGAGAAAGAGAAAGAGAGTGAGAGAGAGAGAAAGAGAGTGAGAGAGAGAGAAAGAGAGTGAGAGAGAGAGAAAGAGAAAGAGAAAGAGAGTGAGAGAGAGAGAGAAAGAGAAAGAGAAAGAGAGTGAGAGAGAGAGAAAGAGAAAGAGAGTGAGAGAGAGAGAAAGAGAAAGAGAAAGAGAGTGAGAGGGAGAGAAAGAGAAAGAGAGTGAGAGGGAGAGAAAGAGAAAGAGAGGGAGAGAAAGAGAAAGAGAGTGAGAGGGAGAGAAAGAGAAAGAGAGTGAGAGGGAGAGAAAGAGAAAGAGAGGGAGAGAAAGAGAAAGAGAGGGAGAGAAAGAGAAAGAGAAAGAGAAAGAGAGGGAGAGAAAGAGAAAGAGAGGGAGAGAAAGAGAAAGAGAAAGAGAAAGAGAAAGAGAGGGAGAGAATGAGAAAGAGATTGAGAGAATGAGAAAGAGAGTGAGAGAATGAGAAAGAGAGTGAGAGAAAGAGAAAGAGAAAGGGAAAGAGAGTGAGTGAGTGAGAGTGAGAGAGAGCACTCCCACTACAATTGAGTGGTGTAATGTGGTCTTTGAATAGCCATAATTCTAGTATTGTAATAATGGTTGATTACATTGGGGGCTTTGAATTTGTGTACAGCTTTTCTCATTAATGTAAATGCAAAAGTTGTGTTGAATGTAATATTGAGGCCATATCACACACTGTTATTGTGTTTTAATAACCATTATTATAATAGGCAAGGTAAACTATGCTGAGTAGGCAAAATTGTGCAGTTAATTATGCTCTGCAATTAGTCTAATTAACCAGTATGAAATAAATACACTTCTAAGAATTATAAGAACAAGATTTTCCATAAAAGGAGAGATTGAAGTCAGTCGCCAAATAATGTAACGAATAAGCAAGGATAGGGTAGATCAAGTAAAAGTTTATTTTTTTTGTATAATTTTAGTATAAATAGGAAAGTACAAAGGGATATATAAGCCACTATGAATTGAAGGTTAAAAGCTCATCCAGAAGGGAGCAACAAATGAAATATGAACGGGTGTGGAGGGAAGGTTTGATAGAATATCAGTTCTTGAGTTCTTGTAAAAAAAAAAAAAATCTATTTTTTTTTTTCTTCTTTTTTTCTCTTTCTTCCTCTGATTATTGGTGTCCTTTATTCTAAGGTTATGTACTAATTCTCATTTTATTTTTGCTTTCTTTCTCTCTCTTTCATTGTATATACAAGCAATCACTTTTTTAATAATGAACCTGATGGATGAGTTCAATTTAGGCATTCCCAGCACTGGCATAATAGAATGCAGCAATAGGGCTTTTTTCACATTTGACTTTTGCCGTATTTAGTTCCTTCAAGGTGTCCTCAACTCGGGGATGCAGTATTCATAAAGGGAAGTCATTTTTTGTCCTTTTCTCTTGTGCAAGTGATTTCTATTATGATGATGTGGCAGTAGGTGTATTGCATAATCATTTTCTTTCAAATTTGGTTTTAGTACTGTTATTTCATTTTGAAAAATTGTGTTTTTTGTTTTGTTTTGTTCTGTTTTTCAAAAATAGGAACATAGTTGCATCATTTTACACTTCACAAACACTCTTATTATTACATCTTGTCATACTTGCTTTACTTACCACCCTTTGACCTTGTTCGTCTTCTTCGTTCATCATGCTATAGAAGTCTTCTTTCACAGTTCTAGAACAGGCCATCAATGACTTAGTTAAATGTTCTGGAAGACTGGTTATGAAAGATTTTCCTGGCTGGATGTTAGAGGTTGGACATGTACCACTGATTAGTACACGTTTCCATCATTTGTTGCAGGTAGTTCACCATATCTGGGATGACTTTTCATTAGCTCAGCAGCACTTCATATGATGATGCTATGAACAGTTCATGGGAAAGAATTATGGTCTTTGTTTATATATGTTGGCCTCATTGCCAGGCATTCTTAAGTACTCATATTGAGATTAACCCATTTGCCCCATTTGGCAAGAATACATGCCATGACCACGGTAATACAAGTTTATTTATTGTATTTACACATAGATGACTCTACAAGTTCTTAATCACCAAATAGCCAGTTATTAGAACTACCTATCTCACCTGTTTACCCTTTTCCTTCATTTTAGGAAAGGGTCATTTGTATCATTTCATTATCTAAAATATTTTAATGACAATTATATAATCATAACATCAATAACAATAATAACAGTATTGATAGCAATGGTATTAATAAGAAAAATACATTTTCCCGCCAATTCAAGGAATGGGGAAATCAGGATCGGTAACTAGGGCCTACTGATAGACTCTTTGCTGGCTGAGTACACGTGGAGCCATCTGTATGTAACAAATTCACCAAAAAATACAAGGGACAGAACATAAATCCAGGGTGAATGGGTTAAACTATAAAGACATGACTTTAAAGAGTATTGTATTAGAGTTTGATGAATAGGTTTTGCAGAATACTGAATATTTTTTTCTTTCTTTCCTTAGCCTTAAAATTATGTGCGGTGGGGCACATATGTGTCAGAGTTTTATGAAAGGAGTTTGAAACATTGGGAACCTCTGGAATAGATGGTATTGGTTGTGGGAAATAACAGAAACTTTAGTTTTTATTGCCTCTATAACCGTGCGGTAACTATAAAATTGGATTAGGATTAACAGTTGCTCATCGGCCAGTTAACAACTTGTTAAATTAGTTATTATGGAGTACCAGGGATTGAAAGCCATTGGTTGTCATAATGGCTCAATTGTATGCAGCAAGTTAAGCTAAAAACTTATTAGAACCAACAAATTTTCAGATTATTCTGGGAGCACTAGAGTTCCGAACATCAAATTATTATCTTTGTACTATGCCAGTTTCCTCACAGATTTCTGGGGGGAAAAGGTGAAGAAAGCACTGTGGCCATAGTTACATAGTAACTGTACTAGAGTTTGTTTAAATCACTCTCAATGTTTTTTCTAGATGTCTCTCCACGACGGGACACACAGCCCAGAAGGACAGCTGGCTCAACAAGCTCCTAGTGCGAAAGATCGAGCCCACAAAAGAGTCACACTCTCGCATGCTCTCGGACAAAGAAGTTATATATGAGCTCCAGACACACAACCTCAAACCAGGCACTGGAGAAGAGTATCTTAAGAACTAGTGAGTGGTTTCCTTAATTTTTGTTTCTCTCCCTGTCTCTGTCTCTCTGTCTCTCTGTCTCTGTCTGTCTCTGTCTCTCTGTCTCTGTCTCTCTCTGTCTCTGTCTCTCTCTCTCTCTCTTGCTCTGTCTCTCTCTCTCTCTCTTGCTCTGTCTCTCTCTCTCTCTCTTGCTGTCTCTCTCTCTCTCTCTCTTGCTCTGTCTCTCTCTCTCTCTCTCTTGCTCTGTCTCTCTCTTTCTCTCTCTTGCTTTCTCTCTCTCTTGCTCTCTCTCTCTTGCTTTCTCTCTCTCTTGCTTTCTCTCTCTCTTGCTCTCTCTCTCTCTTGCTCTCTCTCTCTCTTGCTCTCTCTTGCTTCTCTCTCTCTTGCTCTCTCTCTCTCTTGCTCTCTCTCTCTCTTGCTCTCTCTCTCTCTCTCTCGCTCTCTCACTCTCTCTCACTCTCTCTCTCGCTCTCTCTCTCTCTCTCTCTCGCTCTCTCACTCTCTCTCTCTCTCGCTCTCTCTCTCTCGCTCGCTCTCTCGCTCTCTCGCTCTCTCGCTCTCTCTCTCTCTCTCGCTCTCTCTCTCTCGCTCGCTTCTCGCTCGCTCTCTCGCTCGCTCTCTCGCTCTCTCTCTCTCTCTCTCTCTCTCTCTCTCTCTCTCTCTCTCTCTCTCTCTCTCTCTCTCTCTCTCTCTCTCTCTCTCGCTCTCTCTCTCTCTCTCTCTCTCTCTCTCTCTCTCTCTCTCTCTCTCTCTCCCATCTTTCTCTTTATGACTGATATTACAGCTGATAAAATGCAATGGAAAGCTTTTTGAGAGTGGTTATTGTAAGCTTTCCATTATATTACTTGTAATTAATCACTTGAAATACAGATCCAAGTTGTTTTATATTATATGTTGCTTAAAAATCTGTAATAATCATATTCCTATATCCTTGGTATTCCTCAGTACATTTACAAACCAGTATGTGCTGTTAGAATAGGCTATATTTACAGTAATGATATCTCCTTATCTTTTTCAGTGCTACTTATGTTCAGGCTGTAGCTGACAAGCCCATGCACCTAGAGCTGCAAGGCTCATGGACTGTCAGCGTAGGAGACCAGGACCAGTGCGTCCACCTGTGGAAATATGCTGGAGGCTACTCGGCCATTGATGGAGCCAACAAAATCTCTGCCACTGATTCTGTAAGCAGTCTCCATCTCTGTTCTTCCTTCTTCTCTACTCCTTCTCCTCCCAATTTTCCTTTCCGGCTGTCACTTTACTCTTGCTTTCTTTTTTTCCTCACAATCTTATTGTTCTTTTTCTTTTCTCCCTGTTTCTGTTAAAGCGGATGTAGTTACTTATTTATCATTCTTACTTTTTTGTACTTTCCATTCTATAGAATTTAAATATAGCTATTTAATGTGATTACTTATTCCATTTCTTATGTTTTTTGTTTGAGTATAGATAAAGTCCAATAGATGGATTGCCTAACAAGTTCACAAAGTAATTTTTATATAGAGATTCCTAAAAGGAGACACTAGTAAAAGAAGATGTGCAAACATTTTTTACTTTGTTGTCTTTTCTTGCATTGAAGATATTAATGCGAAACTGTTAGAACCATGCAAAAATGACATAGGATGTTATTGTGACTAAATAACTCCTCAGAGCAAGACGTAATTATTGCTTAGGATTTACATGTTCATTTCTCAGTATTACAACTAGAATTACTGAAGGTGTAGCAAGTTCATAATGGATTCTGAATTGTGAATCAGTCAGTCTTTGCAAAATTAGTTTTATTGTTTGCAGTGAGCACTTTGAAAGGCAGTCTTGCACAATTCAATATGAAATGAAAGCTTCTAATCTGAAAAAGATTGTGCTTTGAATTGTAGTGTAGATTTACAAAATAGACAAGAAAAGTAGATAACTTAACCAAGAGAGTAAGTAAAGCTTGGAATGTGAGTAGTTGGACACTGAAAGGAAAAGATGCTATCTCGAACCCTATTGACAGGACCTGACCAGTCTGATCAAGGACAGAAACCAGTTTTTACGTCAACGCTCAAATCAATTCCTGTTACCCTTCAGCTTCTGGCCGCCAGTCACACCTCGTGATGGAGGAAACATTTATGAAATTCGTTCGTACTTCCTGAAGGTACGTTTCTTTCTCTCTTTGGGGTGTGTGGTTTGATTATCATGCGGACAGATTTGTCTACTTTTGGTAGTATGTAAACAGTTTGCCTGTAATGTATTTGCCTCGATTATGTATGAATGCATGTATTCTTGTATGTATATATGTATATATGTATGAGTGTGAGCATGAGAGTGAGAGTGAGTATGAATGTGAGAGTGAGGGTGAGAGTGAATATGAAAGTGAGAGTGAGAGAGAGAGAGCGTGCGTGTGTGCGTGCGTGTGTGTGTGTCTGTTTTGTGAATGAAAGAGAGAGAGAGCGAGAGTGTCTGTGTCTGTCTGTTTTTGCAAGACTAATAACTGCAGCTGTAATTACCTGTGATTGTTAGTGGGTGGCCTACCATAAAATGTCAGCTAATCTTATCTTGTATAATTGTAATAAGAAAAGGTTTCCAATTTTATATTTTTCACATCTGGTAAAAATATTTTTGACAATTTTTGAAAATTAGAATCGTACGTATAAATGCTGTATTGTCTTGCTAGGATTATTCTTAGGTGCCTTTTGAACATATAACGTCCGTGGGAAGGAATAAGAAATAACCACCAACCATCAAATTTGTAAACCTATGCAATCCATTCTTTGAGAGAAATATGATTTGGTCACAAACCTTCCAGCCAGGCACCATGATTGAATGGGGCAACAACTGGGCTCGAGCCATCCACTTCCGTCAGGCAAACAACGAGGCCTTTGGCGGCTTCTTCTCGCAGGTCGGACGGCTCTATAACGTCCACCATATCTGGTGTAAGTGTTACCAAGAGTGCATGCTGTCTTTCACCTTCATTCTCCTAGCTTCTCTGGCATTTATTCAGTTATAAGCAGTTTAGTTTGCAAGGCTTTGCAGGGACATAGGCAATTATTTATGTGTATCATATTTTTCTTCCATTTCTCTATTTTCAACTATTACAACTTTTTTCTACGTAGCTGATCACATCTTGTGATTTTTTTTTTTTTCCAGCAACTTGCTTTGTTATTATTTGTAGTATGACCGGCACCTTATATGAGTGCAGTTTATTCTTACTTGGAATCTTGACACAGGTTTTGTGTGCATTATAGCAACCTTCAGTGCACACACTGCCCTTGTTGAACATATTTTTTTTCTGTAAGAACCTAATGAAATTGGCTTTCTCTGTCAAGAGCTTATACAAAGACACAGTTGATACAGTTAGTTTTAGATTTGTGCAGGAACTGAAATAGAAATAAAAGGGTTCTTCTTCATAACAGTGGGAACTTCTAATTATTTGATAGGTTTCTTAATTATATCTTCCAGGGTGATGCAGCATGTATTATTGTTTTTGTTAACCCTTCCCCTCCAGAAAAGAAAGACAAAATCTTATCTTCAAAACCTGCCACAAATCAAGACAGCTGGCCCAGCCGCATCTCATTTTGAAATATTTTGCTTAGCTTTTTTTTGTCAGATATCCTTGCCTGCCCCCTTTACTACCATGATACTGTAGCATTGGTGAAAAAATGGGGCCCAGGTTTTGGCCTAGAAATTCACCAATCATTGATAATTAAGAGTCTAAACCCCCTGGAGGATTAGTGTCTTCTTTTATTTAGAAATCATTATAAGTTGTAGACAAAAATTATTATTCCTGAAGTATCTATTTCTCTGATTCCAAAGTTTTAACAATGATTTCAAAATACCAGGTAGAAGTTAATGGTCC
>NC_061857.1:9752688-9767688 GCF_019202785.1 Penaeus chinensis
CCCTTCTCTCTCTCTCTCTCCTCTCTTCTCTCTCTCTCGCTCTCCTTCTCTTCTCCTCTCTCCTCTCCTCCCCCCTCTCTCCTCCTCCCTCTCTCTCTCTCTCTTTCTTTCTCCTCTCTTCCTCCTGTCTCTTCTCTCTCTCTCTCTCCCTCTCTCTCTCCTCTCTCTTCTCTCTCTCTCCTCTTCTCTTTCTCTCTCTCTCTTCTCCACCTCTCTCTCTCTCTTCCTCTCTTCTCCCTCTCTCTCTCCTCTTCTCTCTCTCTCCTCTCTCTCCTCTCTTCTCTCCTTCTCTCTCTCTCTCCTCTCTTCCTCTCTCTCTCTCTCTCTCCTTCTCTCCTCTCCTCTCCTCTCCCTCTCTCTCTCTCTTCTCCCTCTCTTCTCTCCCCTCTCTCTCTCTCTCCTCTCTCCTCTCTCTCTCCTCTCCTCTCTCTCTCCTCCTCTCTCCTCTCTTCTGTCTCTCTCTCTCTCTCTCCTCTCTCCTCTCTCTCTTCTCTCTCTCCTCTCTCTCCCTCTCTCTGTCTCTCTCTCTCATCTCCTCCTCTCTCTCTCTCTCTCCTCTCTCCTCTCTCCTCTCCCCTCTCCTTCTCTCTCTCTCTCCTCTCTCCTCTCTCTTCTCTCTCTCTCTCCTCTCTCTCCTCTCTCCTCTCTCTCTCTCCTCTCTCTCTCCGTCCTCCTCTCTCTCTCTCCTCTCTCTCCTCTCTCTCGTCTCTGTCCTCTCTCTCTCTCTCTCTCTCTGTCTCTTCTCTCCTCTCTTCTCTCTCCCCCTTCTCTCTCTCCTCTCTCTGCTCTCTCCTCTCTCTCTCTTCCTCTCTCTTCCCTCTCTCTCATCTCCTCCTCTCTTCTCTCTGTCTCCTCCTCTCCTCTCCCTCTCTCTCCCTCTCTCCTCCTCTCTCTCTTCCTCTCCTCTCTCTCTTCTCCTCTCTGTCTCTCTCTCCTCTCTCTCTCTTTCTCACTCTCTCTTCCCCTTTCAGTCTCTTCTCTCCGAGTCTCTCTGTCTCCTCTCTCTCTTCCTCTCTCTCTCGTCTCTCTCTCTCTCTCTGTCTCTCTCTGTCTCTCTCTTCTCCTCTCTCTCTCTCGTCTCCTTCCCTTCATCCTCTCTCTCTCCTGTCTCTCCTCTCTCTCTTCTGTTCTCTCCCTCTACTTCTCTCTCTCTGTTCTCTTCTCCCTCCTCCTCTCTCTCCCTGTCCTCCTCTGTCTCTCTACTCTCCTCTCTGTCTCTCTTCTGTCTCTCTCTTTCTGTCTCCTCTCCTCGTCTCTCCTCTCTCTCTCTCTCTCTCATTCCTCCTCCCCTCTCTGTCTCTTCTTCCTCTCTCTCTCTCTTGTCCCTCCCTCTCTCTGCTCTCACTCTCTCTTCTCTCTCTCTCTCTCCTCTCTTCTCTCCTCTCTCGTCTCTCTCTCCTCTTCCTGTCTCTTTCTCTCTCATCGTCCCTCTCTCTCTCTTCTCTCTCTCTATTTTCTCTCCACCCTCTCTCCTCACTCTCTCTCTCTCTCTGCTCTCTCTCTCCTCTCTTCTCTCCTCTCCTCTTTTCCTCTCTCCCTCCTCCTCTCCCGTCTCTCTTCAGGTCTCCTCTCTCTCTCCTCTCATCTCTCTCATCGAACCTCTCTCTCTCTCTCCTCCTCCTCTCTCCTCTCTCTCACCGCTCTCTCGTTCTGTCTCTTCCTCCCCTCCGTCTTTGTCTCGTACCTCACTCCCACTCCTCTTCTCTCTGTCCTCTCACTTCTCTCCTCCTTCTTCTTCAGTCTCTCGTCCTCTCTCGTCTCGTACTCCTTCTCTCTCATCCCTCTCTCCTCTCCTCTCTCTCTCTCATCTCTCTCGTCCCTTCCCCGTCCTCCTCTCTCTCTCTCTGTCCTCTGTCTCTGTCCTGTCTCTCTCTCTCCCTCTCTCTCTCTCCCCTGTCTCTCTCTCTCTCTCCCTCTCCCTCTCTCTCTCTCCTCTCTCTCTCTCTCCTCTCGCCTCTCTCTGTCCTCTTCTCTCTGTCCTCCTCTCTCCTCTCTTCTGTCTCTTCTGTCTCTCTCTCCCTCTCTCTGTCACTCCTCTGTCTCTTCCTTCGTCTCTCTCTTTCCCTCTCTCTCTCTCTCTCTCTCCTCTGTCTCTCTCTTCTCCCTCCTCTCGTCTCTTCTCTTCTCTCTCTCTTCTGCTCTGTCTCTCTCTCTCTCTCTCTCTCCTGCTCTTCTCTGTCTCTCTCCCTCTCTCTCTCTCTCTCTCTCTCCTCTCTCATCTCTCTCCTCTCTCTTCTTCTCTGTCTCTTCTCTTCCCTCTGTCTCATCTGTCTCTCTCCCTCCTCTCTACTCTCTTCTGTCTCGTCCCCTCCTGTATCTGTCTCTGTCTGTCTCTCTCTTTCTCTCTCTCCTCTCTCTCCCCCCTCTCGCTCTCTTCTCTCTCTCTTCTCTCTCTCTGTCTCTCTCATCACTCTCTCTCTCTCTTCTCTCTCTCTCCTCTCTCCTCTCTCTCTTCTCTCTCTCTCTCCTCTCCCTCTCCCGTCCTCTCTCTGTCTCTGTCTCTGTCTGTCTCTCTCTCGTCTCCCTCTCTCTCTGTCGCTGTCTGTCTCTCTCCCTCTCCTCTTTCGTCTCTGTCTCTCTGTCTCTCCTCCCCTTCTCCCCTCTTCTTTTTCTCTCTCTTCTCTCTCCCCCTTCTCCCTCTCTTCTCTCTCTTTCTTCTCTCTCCTCTCTCTGTCTTCCCGTCTCTTTTGTCTCTCTCTTCCTCTCCTCGTCTCCTCTCTGTCCTCTGTCTCTCTTCCCCTCCTCTTCTTCTTCTTTGTCTCTCCCCCTCCTTCCTTTTCTCTTCTCCTCCTCTCCCTCTCTCTGTCTCTCCTCTTCTTTCTCCTCTTCCTTTTCTCTCTCCCCTCTTCTCTTGTCTCTCTTCTTCTCTCCCCCTCTGTCTCTCTCTGTCCCCTCATCTCCTTCTGTCTCTCTCCTCTTTTCTCCCCTCTCTCTTTTCTTCTCTGTCTCTCTTTCTCCTCTTTTCTCTCTCTCTCTCTCTTCGCTAGCTCTCATCGTATGCCCTCCCCTCCTCTCGATGCTCTATCTCATCCTCATCTAACCTCTCTCTCTCTCCTCCGACTCCCCCTCCTCCTCACTCTCCTCTCCACGCTTCCGATCATCTTCTCGACTTCATTCTCTCACCCTCATCTCAGCTCTATTCTCCTCAATCTCCATCCCCTCTGTCGCACACACCTTCTCAAAATCTCTCTTTTCTCTCATCCCTCACCCGTCCATCTCTCTCTTCAGTCCATCATCCGCAGCACCAACCGTACTCTCATCTCATCTTACTCTCCAGGATCCCTTTACTTCGCCTAGACTCTCTCCACCTCTCCCATCCCTCACTCTCTCTCTCTCTCTGCCTCTCCCTCGTGACTTCGAAAATCTTCTCGCCTCAACTGCTCCCTCTCGGAACTCATCAGTTGGCCCCGCCACCTCTCTCTCACCTCTCCAAGCTCAAACTAAATCCTCCTCAATCTCTCCTCGGTCTAATCTCAAACTCAAATGGCTCTCCCAAAATCTCTCCATCTCCCAGCAAAAATCGGTCTCGTGATCTCCTCCATTCAAATAACAACTCTCTCATCTGCTCATGTCTCCCATCGCCTCAATCTCTCTTCTCTCAAGTCATCCGATCTCTCTCATCTCTCTCATCATCTGCGTCTTTCTCTCATATCTATTGATGTACTCATCACCCGATATCCCCTCTCCGCACTACACAGGAGCATCACCGTCCTCTCTCGTCATCACCAACTCTCGATACTCTCACAACGCCATCCCTCCATACCATCTAATCGCCACCAATCACATCTCCTCATCTCATCATCTCTCTCACGTCTCGCTCCTCTGTCTGTCTCCTGTCTCTCTGTCCTCTCTCTCGCCTTCTCGTCACGATCCCCCTCTCGTCTTCTCAAGGGGAGTCTCTCAACACAGCTACAATCTCTCTCACTCTTCTCATCGTCTCAATCTCAATCCGTCTCTCCCTCGTCTCGGCGCCTTCTCTCGTCTCAATCATCATCTCAGAGATCCCTCCCCTCCCTCTCTCATCTGTCTCTGGTCCTTCTGTCTGTCTCTCATCCTCTCCCCTCTCTCTTGGTCTCTGCTGTCTCATCATCCCTCTCGCCCAACTTCTATCTCTCTCCTCTCTCTGTGATCTCATCGTCTTCTCTCGCTCTCCCTCACCTGTCTCTCTCAAGCTCCTCCACGCTCAAACCGCTATCCTCTCTCATCTGATCGTCGCTCTACTCTCTCGAGTATCTCTCTCTTCTCTCTGCCATCTCTCTCTCGTTCCCCCTCATTCCCTCTCTCTATCTCATCGCATATCTCTCACTTCTCATCGTCTCCATCTACTCCCTCGTCAGGGAGCAATCTCTCTGATTACCATCCGTTCTCCTCAGACATCAAAGTTCTTCATTTCTCCACATAACGGTACCAATGGCAATACAGAAGATCTCAAAGACGGCAACAAAAAAAGTGACTAAAGCAAATCACCAACACAACATCACACTCATATCTCATCATCGCACTATCTTAGTCTCGTTACATGTACAGTTCTCCTCTACCAGATAACTCATACTCAACTACCGTGGACCCTCGTCATTACTACTTCCAAGCTCGCTCATTCGATTCGTTCCCTCTCGAACACCTCTCAGACGTGTCCCAAACGCACCATCCTGGACGTCTCTCACGAACGTCTCCAAAATGTCGTCAACTGTCCGAGCAAGCGATCCCCCAGCACCACTCCTCAATCCTACGTCTCATGCGCTCTATTACATTCTCTCTCCCCCTGCATCGGCCTCCACAATCTCCCCTCCGATCCCTTTATCAAAGACCTTCTTCCAAAACTCCTACTCCATCCATCAATCTCACTCACGACGACGTCATCCAAGATCTCCAAGAGATACGTCTCCTCTCACAGCCGGATCATCGTCACCCCACAACTCACTCAGCTCCTCCATCCTCATTCACTTCCTCAAACGCACTCTCGACCCCCAACATCCTGCCTACTAACACAACCTAACTCAACTCCAAAGTCTTGACATCACCAACACTCATCACAACATCAAACTTCTATCCGGAACTCTCCTCGAAAACATCTCGCTCGTCGACAAATCCCTTCCCCCTCGAGCAGCTCTCCCTACTCCACATCTCATCTCTAATCCTCCTTCTCTGCTTTCTGTCTCTGTCTTCTGTCCTTCTCTTCGAGAGTTCTCCATCTCCAATCTCAATTCTGATTCCTCTACTCATTTTCTCTCGGAAAGGTCATTCCTAATCTTCTACTCATCATCTCAATTATCAAGCAAAAATCCTCATATCTCTTCATCTCCTCTACTCTCTCTATCTCTCTTCCGTGTCGAACGTGGCTCTCGTCTCTTTCTCTCGTCGTCAGTCAGTCTCATCAGTCTACTCAATTCCTCTCCATCTCTCACTCTCTCTCTTCTCTGTCTCTGTCTGTCTCTCTCACACCTTCTCCCTCTTCACTGTCTCTGTCTTGTCTCTCACCCTCTCCTTCTCTAATCTGTCTCTGTCTCTGTCTGTCTCTCTCCCTCTCTCTGTCTCTCTGTCTCTGTCTGTCTCTCTCCCTCTCCCTCTCTCTGTCTCTGTCTGTCTCTCTCCTCTCTCTGTCTCTCTCTGTCTCTGTCTGTCTCTCTCCCTCTCTCTGTCTCTTCTGTCTCTGTCTGTCTCTCTCCCTCTCTCTGTCTCTGTCTCTCTCCCTCTCTCTGTCTGTCTCTCTCTCTCTCTCCTCTCTCTCGTCTGTCTTTGTCTCTCCCCCTCTCTCTCTCTCTCTCTGTCTCTGTCTCTCTCTCTCTCCCTCTCTCTGTCTCTGTCTCTGTCTCTATCCCTCTGTCTCTGTCTCTCTCCCTCTCTCTCTCTGTCTCTGTCCCTCTGTCTCTGTCTCTCTCCCTCTCTGTCTCTGTCTGTCTCTCTCTCTCTGTATCTGTCTCTGTCTGTCTCTCTCTTCTCTCTCTCTCTCTCTCCCTCTCTCTCTCTCCGTCTCTGTCTCTCTCTCACTCCCTGTCCCCCCCCTCCCCCTGTCCCCCTTTCTCATCATTTGCTCCGAGATGGAGAAGAAATATCCTGTTATTCTTAATAATTATTTTCACCAAAGATACAATTTGCCTTGATGGTTACATGACTAGATATCCAGATTTCATATTTTGTAAAGTTTGACCCAAGACAGTTGCAGAGGTAACGAAATCCATACTTATAGTTGTATTTTCTCCCTGACTAGGCTATAGTTCCCTGGAAGGAAGGAAGGAAGCTCGTGAGAACGCCTGGCGACACCCCGGCTGGGATGAAGTGGTTGCTTACACGGTTCCGCTCATTCAGGAGATGCATGCTCGGATTCTTGTTCCAAACACGTTCTCCCCTGCTCAGTAGATTGAAAACAATAACACCACCACCACCAGCAACGGCAACATATGGGAAATCAGTGTTGGTGGGGAGACTTAGATATCTCTGCCTTTTATGTGTAGAACGGGATATGATATATATATATGCAAAATAGATAGAAAGAATGGGTATGAAGTTATATAGTGATTTAAAAAGGAAAATTAATAATAATAATAATAATAAAAATAAATGATCGTAAGAGGTTTATTTAACAAGGTAAGAGTGTGTTATGGGGTTTCCTTGTCACTTTAGAAAGGCACATTGTACAAAGACCCTCAGATCCAGTGGAATATGAAATAGAGGAATCTTTTCGTTATATTTTGATGATATATATATATATATATTTACATATATGTATATGCGTTGGTATGTTGTGTTTGATGACTTGGGTTTAGGCATTAATCATTGTTTATGTAATGTGTAGTGATGTTTTAGCATATTAAGACTGGAATTTTCAATTTTAAAACCAGTTTAAATTAAATCAGTTTTGTCTTCATTTGGGAAAAAAAAGTAAAAGAAAATTGTACATGAATATCCCCACTTTTGAATATTATGGCTGAGAAGAAGCAAAAAGAGAGTAAATATTATTTTTGCACCAGTTGTAGCAGGGCTGATGTGCCTTGATTAAATGTTGATCGTGTACAGACGACAGTGTGATTTCATCCCTGTGTCAGAAGAAACGTCTAACATTCACACCCTATGAGTAGCTTAATTATGTAAAGTATAAATCTGAGTAGCAAATATCACTTAGAATGATTTGGGACTAAAATTTATTCTAGGTTTTGTATATTTTATTTGATATTTAGTAACACCATCCAACTGTTTGAAACCATTTACTTGCATATCATTTATCTATGTGTACAGGAAAAAGAAATGTGTTGTTGCTGAATTTTGTAAATATATTTTTTTCTGAATGTATGAATGCTATGATTTTCTTTGCATTTTTCCTCTGAGTCTTGAGAATACATGTTAAATAAATCTATCCTTACCCCTGAAAAAAAAAAAAAGGTAACTGAGAAGATGAAAATAAATTGTTTACTGCAAAGTTATATCAGCAGGTAATTATTTTCCAGGTCGTTTTGGCCCAATGTCTAATGAATGCTGGTTGACAAAGAAGCCACCTCTGGGTACTAACCCGTACGCACACGAACACATGAAAGCCCATGCTAAAACCTTTACTCACACAGGCATATGTAACAAAGAATTGTACATTTCACTGTATCTAGAATACAAACTCAAGTCTTTTTCACCGTGTGTTTTCTTTTCACTGCTTAAAGAAATGTATGTTGGTCTATACTAATTTTGGATCTTCATTTGCTTTGAATCCAGGAGCCCCTCCCCTAACCCCTTGCTGCCGAGATGGACACCCAATGTAGGGGATCACCCCTGCCTTGGACCTCGGCCCTTGCCTCGACTGACTAGCATGGTCTTCTCTTCTTTCCTTTTCTTACTCTTCATCCCTTCTGTCCCCTTAAGTGTTAATTGATTTTTACCCCTTTTCACCACAATACTTTGTCATGGTGCTGTGTGACCCTTGATGTCTGACATTTATTTGTTTTGCCTATTGACCGTTCTGGAAATCTACAAACATCGACTTGTGAACCAAAAAAAAAACAAAAAACTTACTCTTAGCCCCAAGCCCCACCCTGTCGCTATATTTTGAGTACGCTGCTATTGCCTTAGATGTTGACACAGCAGAAAATGTGTAAATAAAAATGAATCTAGTAGTCTATATTTTTATACACGTAATGTTACTGTTGTCACTAAAATGTGTTTTACTTGCAAAGTGGCATGGTCAAATCTACAGCTGTTATTTCAGCTCTCATAACCAATGCTAGCTCTGCAATTATTGAGACCTTATAGTTGTCAGATTATCCATCAGTCCTCTGACAACACCTGAGTGACCCTCCCTCACTTTGCACAAGTTGCCATACATACCAACCCCCCCAATCCCTTGCTCATTGTCGTGGGGGGGGGGGGGGTGTTAGGAGGCGGAGACTGGAGCTGTAGGGGATCACCCTTACTTCGACCCCACTATGAAGATATTCAAAACTATCTACTCGAGTCCCAAACTGACACTAAAACCCCTCATCCACCTTCACAACTCTCGCTCCCTCCACACTCAAAGTGACTGCCGATATCCATCCTTCTACTCATATCCCCCCTACACCCTATCCTCCTACCCCCTCCCAACACAGCCCATCTCCCCTACTCCAGCCCCGCCTACATTAACCCTCCCACCATCCCCTCTATCCCTTCCACTCACTTCCTGGATATACATGCGATTCCCTTGTATCACAAGTATGCCCTTCCCCAGACCCTCCATTTCCTTCCCTCCTGATACAACACCACCTCCCCAACCTCATTCTTTATCCCACCCTCTAGCTCCTTCCCCTTCAAATTCTCCAACACGTAATGCAATCTTTACCACTAAATCAACGAAAGTATAACTATCCTTCATTGGAATATTCGCGGTTTCCGTTCTCACAGACCCGACCTTCGTCATATTCTTTCTTCCTATAACCCATCCATTATATGCCTTCAAGAGACTTTTCTTACACATCCTCCTACCAATCCCCAATTATCATTTTGTCTCTTCCCCACGCTCCCTTTATGTCTCGTCCATACTTACCAACCAGAAACCACCTCGTCATACCTCCCTTTCAAACCACTGTACCTTGCACAGTTATTCGTATCTATCTTCGCCGCTGGATCACAATGATTTCGGTCTACTTCTACCCTAACCACCCCATTGACTTTGTTGCTTTTGAAAATCTAATTTCCCAAGTCCAACCATATTTCCTCATAGTTGGTGATTATAACTGCCGCCACTCTCTTTGGGATGATTCTATCACCAACTCCCTAGAGCGCTTCCTCTCCACAGCTGACCTTATTATTCTAAATTCAGATCGCCCCACAGACTGATACACGCACGCAGTCTTTTTCATGCATTGACCTCTATCTATGCTCCCCTTCTCTTCATTTAGATTTCCACTGGTCAGTTCTAGACCACTTTCCCTATAGTGACCAGTTTCTCCTACTTCATATGTACCACTTCCAAACTCCCCACGCTGGTGCATTGATAGAGCCGACTGGCGTACCTTCACTTCACTGTTATTCATATCCCTCCATCCTCCCTCATCCATTTCAGAAATGATACAACTACAGTCCTAAGAGCTGCCCATACAGCTATTCCTCGAACCTCAAGACCCTATACCTCCATATGTATTCCATGGTGGAATTCTGATTGCACTAAAGCACTTCGCTTAAAACGTGCAGCCTGGAACAGTTACTGCTACAAACGAGCTACCCCTAATAAACTATCAGCCCTTGTCTCCTTTAAAAAAGCATCCGCCTGTCTTCGTCGTACAATCCGGAATAGTAAAACAAATAACTGGCGAAATTATGTTTCTATCCATGCGAGTGGAGAAAGGAGTAGGTAAACATGGAGAACGAAGGTAAGAAGTAGGGATCATGGGATAGTTAGTTTAGTGAGGGGAAGTTAGTGGAATCTAGCATAACATCGGAAAGAGAAAATGGTACGGCGTCGAGAAAGAGATGGTATGCCTGATTCAGTGTACAGGCTCTCAACTGGAGAGGAGCGGAAGGCACCTAGGGATAAGCGAAAACCACAGTGGTGGATTGTATCAAGGAGAGCAAGGAGAGAAGTTGAGGCAGAGGAGTAGATATGGCATCCATAATCAAGAGTGGAGAGGATTAAGGTGACATGAAGATGTTGAGTTTTTCGATCTGAGCCCCAGGATAAATGGGATAGGGTTTGTAAAATTCGGAGACGGCGGCGAGCTTTTTCTTTGATGTAAAGAATATGATCACGCCAGAATAGTTTGGAGTCAAAAATGACGCCTAGGAAATTACCAGAGGTTAAGGGTTAATGGTTAAAAGCAAAATAAATGTGCTAGACATCTAAGGTCATGTAGCACTATAGTTGTTGATATGACAGAAGAATTCATCTTCCCTGCGTGTATTAAGCCAGTTTGAATGGTCAATGCATATATATGACTCGTTGTGGGGATTATTGAAACACAAGAGTTGATGCGCTTAACTCTGTAGTTGAGGAGGATCTACGCAGTACACCCGAGGGTTGTTAACATTAAGGATATAGAAGTCTGCCACTAGATGGCGTACAAAAAAGAAAACATACTCTTATATGGGTAACTTAACAAAATGTATTTTTACCTTAGTTTAGGTAATATGAGGTATATCATTGATAAATGAGATAAAAGTATCCTTATACTAATAACCATTTTTTGATTATTCCAACAATAGTAAATGGTAGTGAAGGGTGGTTGAGTTAGTGATTTGTTGTCAAAGCTGGGCAAAGGAATTGACGAGTAAATGGGTTAAGGTTGTTAGGGTAATGTATAGGGGTTAGATCAAGTGAAGGATGTATATGCATTTGAGGAATGAAAACAGGTTGTCAAAGCAGAAAGTGTGAGAAGTTGTGGGAGGGATCACGAAAATCGGTCCCATTTGGCTGGGCTAATTAGATTATTTAAGAATTTTGTAGAGATGGGGGTAGTAGAAGAACGGGGGCATGTGGAAGAGGGAGTAGTGTTGAGGGAGGTAGTGTTACGGGGAGGTGGACAATAAGGTTGTAAGGTAGTAATAAGGGAGGATGGGGTAGTTGATGAAGAAGGTTGTGGGGGTATAGTTGTTGAAGTTGAGCATGTTGGGAGTAGAAATGTCTCCTGGGGTGTTGATTAGGGTGGATACTGTACTAGTTGGCATTGAGGAGGGGGTATTAGTTGTAGTGTTCAGAGCCGTGGTCAAAGGAGAGCTTGGGGTCAGGGAATCGGGCGAGTTTGAATTGGTGGAGCTATTTGATGAAGAGGCAATTGCCTCTAATAATGGTATGGTTAATGGTTATTCATTGTTGGCCATGATAAGCCTGGAGTATGTTGGGGAGAGAAACGGTCCACCCCTCAGGGTCACTTGAGGGGTAAGGGCTAGACAACTAAAGCAGGGGAATACCGTGCCCATGGCTCCCTCAGGCCGTTCAGGACTGGCACAAAGTCAGCCTTTCATCCTTTCAGCACGGCTCTCACACCTTAGGAAGTGGATAATAGAAGTGGTTGGTGAAGGGACAGAAACGAAAAAGTAGGAGGGGAAAAAAGGCCATGCAGAATTAGTTGAGTCGAGGGCCGAGTCCCAAGGTTGGGGAGTTCCCCAGCATTGGGTCCCAGTCTCCGCCTCCCAAGCCCCCCCACGACAACAACGGGCAAGGGATTGGGGGGGGGGGGGGATTTACCAGAGGAACGGTGTTGGAGTGGAGTGTCATATAAGAAGAGTGAAGGTAGAGGACCTACACGTGTGCGAGAGAAAAGGATGGAGAAAGATTTGGAGGTAGAAAAGCGGAAGCCATGGTTTGTGGCCCAGGGGCCGGATACTCAAAACAGTTTACAATGTTGCATCTCACCACGGAGCCGTTACAACGTCGTAAGGCTCCGAAGGCCATACTCGAAACAATATTAGCAGCCATGTTATGAAGTCACACATTGTAAAGTACCTTGTAAGTTACAACTGCTCCGGGGCTCTCGTAAGGGTTTGAAACCGGATATAGTCCGGTTTATTTCCCGATTTCTTAGTCGACTAACCTATATTTGACAGTAACATATCTTTTTCCATATTCAATACCGGGGAAGTTCAGGTGTCTAGCATATTCTTTGTTTTTCATGCATTACCATTATCTTCGATTCAAATATAAATTGAAAATTGTAAATTGAGTTGACAGACGACAAAACTGTTTTGGTGGCTGCTCTTCATGACCGAGCTTTGCAGCATGAAAGACATTATAGGGAATCTTTAGTTTCACTCTATGGAGAGGATAAGCATTTATTGCGATATCACAGATTTTAGATTTGTTTTACTGTAATCTTTGATGCCAAATATCCAACTAGACATTACTTTCAAGAATTATTATTCCGATAATCAGGGACTCTTCCGTATGTATGTTTACATCAATTTACTTTCGTATGAAATTATGTTTTGCCTTATACTTCCGAAAAAAATGTATGTAAAATGTCATATGTGAGAACTCATAAACACATTGTTAAAAAATATAGGAAATAGTAATGTATATTATATTTTTATTTTTTACCTGAAGACGATTGCTGCGTATTATCATTTTCTCTGTGTATAAAACTTGTACTATGAAAGGTAGAGTTATTCTTTGGAATTCATCATAGTTCATTTATTTTACAACACTTTGCTGAGTCTTTCAAAAATATCACTCGGGGTAACATTCGCTGAACCTTCCATGGTATTGGTGACCGTTGGGGGCGTGGCAATTAGATGTGCTAGACATCAAAGTTCATGTAGCACTATAGTAAATGATAGTGAAGGGTGATTGAGTTAGTGATCAGTTGTTAAAGCTGGGCAAAGGAATTGGTGAGTGAATGGGTTAGGGTCGGGTGAGGTAATGTAAAGGGGTTAGAATAAGTGAAGGATATATATGCGTTTGAGGAAGGAAAATAGGTTGTCAAAGCAGAAAGTGTGAGATTCTGTAAGGATGTCTGATAGGTTGGGATGTCTATGTAGGGAGGATAGGTGGGGGGAAGTAGAGGTACGGCTGCTTCTAAACGTGGGCATGACAATAGAATATGTGGGACTGAAAGAGGAACATCACATAAGGGACATAGGGGTGGATCGGATTGTGACAACAGATATGAGTATGTTAGACGGGTGGGGCCAATGCGTAAGCGGGCGAGAGCCGTTTCGCTACGTCTCTTCCACTGGAATGGAGCTGACCAGGAGGAGATTGACAGTTTTACAGTATGTAATTTATTAGTGTGGAGACTTGACCAAAAAGATTGCCATCGATTATACAAGAAGGTGGGTAATAATCCGTGGCTGGGATATGTGAGAAACGTGGGTTGGTTTGATGTGGACATAGCAGCGTAGCGTGCTAGTGTATCTGCCTGTTCATTGCCGGGGATTCCAACATGGCTGGGTACCCAGCAAAATTTGATTGTTTTATGACGTGTGGACAGGTAGAACAACCAGTTCTGGATCTTACAAACAAGGGGGTTGGTCGTGTGTATTGACTTTATGAGGGTTAATGAGTTACGGGAATCAGTAAAAAATATAAAAGAGGAAGAGGGGAGTGAGTATGTGTGTTTTAAGGCAAAAAGGAGTGCATACAGTTCTGCAGTAAGGACACTGGATTCAGGAGGGAGGGGGTATTTGAAAGTACGAGTTGGGAAGATTACTGCAAAACCAGCACCGGAGGTGGTTTTGGAGCCGTCAGTGTAGACGGGAATACTGGAGGAATGAGTGGAGGCATGGTCAAGGAAATGGGTGAGAAGGACAGGAGGAGGAATATTTGATTTTGGTGGGTCAGGGAAGACAGAGGAGCAAATGTGAGGGCAAGGTATAAGCCATGGAGGGACTGAATGGACAGAGAACGGGAGGGGTCAGAGATGGGGAAAAGGGGAATGGGAGAGGAGGGTATCCATGCGAGTGGAGAAAGGAGTAGGTAAACGTGGAGAAGCAGCAAAGGTAGGAAGTAGGGATCGTGGGATAGTTTAGTGAGGGGAAGTTGGTGGAATCGAGTATAACATCGGAGAGAGAGAAGGGCACGGAGTGGAGAGAGAGATGGTATGCCTGATTCAGTGTACAGGCTCTCAACTGGAGAGGAGCGGAAGGCACATAGGGATAAGCGAAGACCACAGTGATGGATTGTATCAAGGAGAAAAGTTGAGGCAGAGGAGTAGATATGGCATCCATAATCAAGAGTGGAGAGGATCAAGGTAACATGAAGATGAAGGAGAGTTTTTCGATCTGAGCCCCAGGATAAATGGGATAGGGTTTGTAAAATTCAGAGACGGCGGCGAGCTTTTTCTTTGATGTAAAGAATATGATCACGCCAGGATAGTTTGGAGTCAAAAATGACGCCTAGGAATTTACCAGAGGAACAGTGTTGGAGTGGAGGGTCATATAAGAAGAGTGAAGGTAGAGGACCTACACGTGTGCGAGAGAAAAGAATGGAGAAAGATTTGGAGGTAGAAAAAGCGGAAGCCATGGTTTGTGACCCAGAAGGAAACTGATGATATTGCAGATTGAAGAAATTGGTAGAGATTTGGTATGGATGTGCCAGAGGCATAGATGGTTAAATCATCAAAATGTAGTGATGACCGGGCTCCTGGTGGTAGAACTGAGGCAATGTCATTTACAGCAAGAAGGAATAAGGTGGTACTAAGCACACTGCCTTGTGGGATAGTTGTGCCTGATAGTTTATGGATCCGGCGCCAAACATTTGAGATATATGTAGAGGATGTAATTGAGGAAACATAATTTCGCCAGCTATTTGTTTTACTATTTCGGATTGTACGAAAACAGGCAGATGCTCTTTTAAAGGAGATAAGAGCTGATAGTTGATGAGGGGTAGCTCGTTTGTAGCGGTAACTGTTTCAGGCTGCACGTTTTAAACGAAGTGCTTTAGTGCAGAATTCCACCATGGAACACATTTGGAGGTATAGGGTCTTGAGGTTCGAGGAATAGCTGTATGGGCAGCTCTTAGGACTGTAGTTGAGAAACATTGTATCATTTCTGAAAGGGATGAGAGGGAGGACGGAGGGATATGAATAACAGTGAAGTGAAGGTACGCCAGTC
>NC_061857.1:9772688-9782688 GCF_019202785.1 Penaeus chinensis
AAAGAAAAGGGTGAGAAGACCATTCAAAATTAGTCGAAGCGTGAGCTGAGGTCCTTCTCGGCACCCTCTCTGTTGACAAAGCCTTCAACACTGAACAAGGTCCTTGACAGCTATCATGTTAGGGAAATAATACGTTTTGCAGTCGAGACAGAATGAGCATGCTTCAAAGCAGCAGTCCTCAGCTCCTTAGGAATTACAAGCAGCCTGACAACTCGCCCAGGTAAATGTCGTAGGCAATAGAAAACACTATCCTGGAGCTCTCATTCTCCCAAGGGCCAGCTGCAGACGACGTCGTGGGACATGCTTATCGAAGAATTGACAGAATCGTTGTGTTGGGCTTCAACCTCTTCAGGACTCATGGGGGGTCTGCAATGGGAATGTTTTTAGTGGATTCAGCTAGGTTGATAAAAGTATAGTCATTATATATTCTCTACTTGGTCGACTCTCCAAGGCACAAGTCCTAACGGTTTCATCAGACAAGTAAGACAAGATTGCACTGCATCTACAGCCTGGCTCAGAGCATCTGGGACATAATTGGAAGCTTCAAAGTATCATACTCTACTACAGATAAGGCCTCTATATCTATAATGGGAAGCATTATTCAGCATACTTTAGCTTGCAGGATAAAAAGGCAATAGAACGGAGTCGTTCTTCATAAATCTGATCTAAACAGCCATCAATGTTATGAACCACTAAGTCGAAGTCCTTCCCAATGTCAGGCTGCTTCAAGATATGAGTGGTGGTCAAGTAAGTCTTCAAAGTCAAAATGACTTCTCCTCAAAATTATTTTTACATCCTTTTGCATAAGTGAGGACAGTGGTCAGTCGTTATAGAGGCATACTTTGGAAAGAAAAAGAAAAAAAAATATTCGAACTTCAACAATGTTCCGTGGCCATTCCCCAACAGATCGAACTTTATCGAGGTCATAACATCGATAAACGTAACATCGTTTAAATTGGCCATGATGTGGGGCCTATGATGGGTGACTACGCAAAATTAATGTTCTATTTTGAAGTTGAAGTTGTAGCCAGACCGAAAGGCATCCCCGTAAACCTGGTTATTTGCTTCGACTATTCAGTGGCTGAAGTATGCAGAAATTCAATTTCTTAGAAAATCCCTTCACACTGGACACACCTGCAATTTCTGCATCCTCAACTACGATCACTATGAAAACATCCAATCCTCTCTGAAACAAAAAAATACTGTAATTCCTGATAACCCACTAAATTTATTTTCCGATTTCTAGAGCTCATTTACATTTAGTTTTGGTACTAACATTGCTTTCAGCATCACCACCTGACAGTATCCATGAAATTATTTAAATTATTGGTAATTGGGTTAATGTTACCGCGTGCGACGCACAAAGAGGGAAATGGACACTTGTTGAGAATAAGTAATAAATAACAGGTACAGCTGCAGTGGCGTCCTAATAAACTGCGAAATGAAAATATCCGCTGCATATCACAACACCCTTACACAGCCAGAGTCGCGTTTTCTGAAATTTTGCACAACGTGCTAATAAAGGGGGGTACAGGGATCCCCCTCCCCCCGTCTAGGAAATAAATAGAAGGCAGGAAAGGTTAGGTTTCAGATTCTGGGTTCGCATGATGAACTTCGTCCCTGGAGGGTGCATCGCTCTCGGTAACAAATGCCGAATCCATAAACATCGACATATGAAACAAGAACCTCCCTAACTCCGGGGCCCAGGGGATTACTGAAGAGGGCTTCTGCGACGCCTCTGCAAGTGGTATGAGCCGAAAGAAATACCTTTTCTGAGTGGCTTTACTAAATTTTATACATCTTGCAATCATCGTTCCACCTCTGACGTGGGTTTAAGGGGCTGCGAGGTTGGGGTGTCTGCTCTCAAGAACATAACATTTTCAAGTTTCACCTAGCCATCCTACCTCGTAATTATTTTGTTCCAATAGCAAATGGCCGGTTCAAGAAATAAAGAATTCGTCTCCTATAACATGCTGGACAAGGTTGAAAGTAGGCGTTTTCTAATTTCATAACATACGAGGGATAGGTCTGATAAACAGTAAAAACTTTAAAATGCTGGCAATGTTTTGTGTTAAACTCCACGGGGCGGCGACATCGTG
Source organism: Penaeus chinensis (assembly GCF_019202785.1). NCBI lineage: Eukaryota > Metazoa > Arthropoda > Malacostraca > Decapoda > Penaeidae > Penaeus > Penaeus chinensis. The sequence continues at coordinate 9,774,788 of NC_061857.1, forward strand.
TTTCAAAAGTGCTTGAACTTTTAAAGGAAATAAAAGTTCTGAAAGAACAAAACAATAACTTAATTGATGAAATAACGATGCTCAAACAGGAAATGGAAAAAATTAAAAGTGAATGTCATTGCCGTGATACTCGTGTTACCATTAGTGCTACAAAAACGAACGAGGAGAACCGATGTCAGACCACCAGTGCTGATAACCAGAGTGGGCGTGTCAGCGCTGACAGCCGCCACGAACAATATCAGGATCCCTGTGACATCGGGTCCAGTGACGCAACCAGCCCCCCAGGTGCACCTAGCACAGCAACCGGAGGGACTGTGCTGAGGAGTGGAACAAAGCTAAGATCAAATGTTTAAAATGGTTAAAAGTACTTTTAAGTTTAAGACTACCATAAATTAGTTAAAAAATCCGAGAACACTGATGTTCAATTTCATCATTTAAAAATTCAGACTGCCACTGGATATTTTTAACTGTATAATGTATATGCCAGATACTCCAAATTTCTGGCTAGTTCCCTCCCCAATTTTCACAACCAAAGCACGTTATGTATGGGCGACCTCAATGCAAGGCATCCACACTTTGGAGACAACCAACGTAATAGTAATGGGGAAGAATTCAAACATTTTATCAATAGTAGATCACTGACAGTATATGGCACAGAAGCAGAGACTCATTTGGGAGGTGGCAGATTAGACTATGTATTTGGCAAAAAGTTAGTTCATGGTAATGTCTGTACTTCACTGGTGCGAGAGTTAGTTAGTGACCACTTTGCAATACGAACAGATTATACTGTAGACAGCAATTCAGCCACTAGATCACCTAGGCTCCGAATAATTATCCCACCGGGCCTGGAGCATCACTTCAAGGCACGGGTCTATGACTGGTATAACACCTATGAAGTAACAGCCGTTGAGAAATTTTCTCAGGATCTAATCAAAGTTGTCACTGACTACTATGACACATGGGTCTGTTCACGAAAACTCTCAAAGAAAAAGAGGCCCCAGACCTCCCATGCACCGAGGTGGATCAATGACCCAATTCTGGCAAAGGAATATAAACGGGTTCAGGAGCTTGCTAATTGTTATAAAGATAATAAGACGACAGATAATCTTCTGCAGTTTATGAAAGCCACCAAGGAATTCAGAGAATTAAAAACTCAGATTCGTAGTAAATACTGGGAACAATTCCTGCAAAGTATCAATAGTCAAACTTCTATAGCTGACGTATGGAGAAAAAATAAAAGACTGACAGGTAAAGCCCTCACAATACCGCAGTTCCACAGTCCACAGGAACAGGCTAATATGCTGCTAGAGCAGTGGGCAGGAAATTCTCAAGTACACTCACTTCCACAAGGGATAAAAAATCAGCTCAACAAGTCGAAAATAGATAGAAATTTCAATATAGCAATAGCATGTGCTGCTATTGACCCCTCCGACTTTGTCGAAATAACCGAGTGGGAACTGAGCAATGCCCTTCTGAAAGGTAAGGCAACCGCCCCTGACGAGGACGGCATTACTTACAGCGTCCTTCGCCACATTGCTCAGGTACCAGGCAACCCACTTTTACATCTGTATAGACTCAGCCTATCACAAGGAATCCTCCCAAGCTCCTGGACTAAAAGCTTAATCATTTCTATACCCAAACCCAATACTGATAAATACAGACCCATTTCCTTGACCTCCTGTCTGTGCAAAGTACTTGAGAGAATAATTCTGAACAGGCTCATGTATCGCATGAATGCTAAGTTATCCCCCAGACTGTATGGATTTCTCCCAGGGCGTAGCAGTCAGCACTGTTTTGCAGAGTACTTAACAAACTCAAACCCAGGCATGTAAACCGTATTTCTTGATCTTAAATCTGCTTTTGATATTGCAAACAGGGAAATTATCCTTGAGCAACTAGCTAGCTTTGGTATTCAGGGAAAACTGTTAACATGGATTCAAATGTATCTATCGAATCGATCGGCTCAGGTTCTCTTCAGGGGCATTAAGAGTACTCATACAAAAGTATTTGAACTCGGCACACCTCAGGGAGGCGTACTTAGTCCCATGCTATTTAATATCCTAATGCATAGATTACTGGCCGATATACCACTTGCAGGCAATGACTCCATTATTTGCTATGCCGATGACATTTGTATTAAATCCTCATCCGAGGAGAGAATGCAAGAGATCCTAGATATACTTTCTGCAAGGGCTACTGAGTGTGGCTTGATAATTTCATCTGAAAAAACAAAGGCACTTAACCCAAAGACAATCCCTCTGCCAAGGTTTCATATAAATGACGTTAAGCTAGATTTCTGCCATCAATACAAATACCTTGGGATGATTGTTAATGATTCAGAGTTCATTAGAAACCTGAAGAAAAGGCTGTCGGAGCGGCTGAAGCCACTTAAGACACTTGTTGGCAAATACCATGGTATTAATGTCAATATTGCGAGAATCTTTTACTTGTCATACACAAGGTCGGTCATAGAGTACCATGCGTTGCACCTAGTATTGTTCAAGGAATCAGAGTTGACTAGTCTAGAAAGTGTACAAAATGAAGCCATGAGGATCATTCTTGGTGCCCCTAGAACAACAAGGATTGTGAATATGAGAACAGAACTTAATTTGCCTTCTGTTTATGAAAGAATATTATACATAAATACCACATTTAGTGTCAAATCAATTAGAGAACCCCTCCATTCTACAGAGTTCCAAAGACAACTAAAACACAGAATAGAAGAGCTAACTTTGAATAACAACACCGATTCATACTCAAATCCATGGTTACAAGTGACGTGTAAACACTTAGCTCAGCTGAACATACCCATAACTAAGACCCTACATGGACGTTCTGTACCACCGTGGAAAATGTCGGACCTAAGTGTATATTATACGACTGCCCCCAAAAAAGACAGTGTCCCCCCTGCTATACTTAAACAGTATGCACTTGCAAGTATAAATGAGCCTCTAGACACTCTTTCCAATGCATATGAATGCTACACTGACGGATCCTTGCAGTCTGGGAGCAGAGCAGGATGCGCTTTTGTTGTATATAAAAACAATATTTTGCAGCACCAGGATTGTAGGAGGGTTCATGACTGGGCTAGCACTATGCAAACCGAGTTGGCAGGAATACTCATGGCCACCGAATTTCTATTGAACCAAGGCTCAGGGGTCATTTTCTGCGATTCACAGAGTGCTCTCCAGGCTCTGAACACTCTAGACAAAGATGCGGGAAATATTGCAAATGACATCAGGATACACGTGTATCGTGCAAAAGAACGAGGCCATAATATACGTTTTGTGTGGATTCCATCGCATGTTGGAATCCCTAGGCATGATCATGCTGATCGCCTAGCAAAGTCAGCATGTGACAAACAAAGTGTGGACATAGATCTTGGGATACCTCTTTCTAGGATTTTCTACATCATTAAAGCTTCCTTCAGAGAGGACTTGACTAAGTTAATTAATTCTCAACGCCCTGAAAGCTGTAGCATAAAGCACTATGACCGGTTTAGGCAAGATTCCTTCATCTATGGTTTATCTAAAACAAGAACAAGACAGTGTGATGTGGTGACTGCAAGAATCAGGCTTGGATATAGATTGTATTGGCAGGTCAGTACAGTTTGTAATGTCGAAGAAACTAAGTGTAAACTGTGTAATGAAGAATATAAGCGAACACTTGTACATTATATCTCAGAGTGCTATATGATACAGCCTTTCAGGCCACCTAGCATGAGGTACGGAGAACTATGTAACTACTTCATATCATCTGATGTCTTAGAAGATATACTTTTGTATCCTAAATTTGGAATGTAGTATCACATGACCGAATATAAAATGTATTAATGCTTTCCCACGCCCAAGCAACATGCCGGCGTGGTAGATGAGTGGATAAAGGACTGTGCAATTGTTCTTTTCCCTAAACTGATAAAGTACTCATAGCAATGTTATAGGCTAAAATTCAAATGTAACACTATGTAATGTTATGACCATGCAATAAATGTACCACAGCTTGCCCACGCCTGTGCAGTTAGCCAGGGTGGTAAATAAAGGACTAAACTAAAGGAACATAGCCCAGTCCTAAGCCTAGTAAAATCCAAGGCAGGACTTCATCAGGATTACTCCTGTGTTTTAGACTATTTTACGGGGATAAACCCCCTCGCACCCTTCCCGCGCCCGACCGCAGGGAATATATCTCAAAGAGGAAGGCCCGCTAGACATGGTGCAGGGGCTGGAGCGTCCAAAGTGAGCTCACTTACTACAATATTCAGAATCACCTAAGTCTAAAATTGCACGTAAATTTGCCAATGAAATTAGATGTTCTGATACCGACACTTCAGACTTTGAGATTACCGAGTGGGAACTGAACAATGCACTGATCAAAGGAGAAGCGTCTGCCCCAGGTAAGGATGGAATTACCTATAGTGTCCTCCGCCTTATAGCTCAGGTGCCTGGTAATTTCCTTTGGCACCTGTACAAACAGGTGCCAAGTTTGTCACAAGGTATTCTGCCTGGCCTCTGGACGTGCAGTCTAATCATCCCTATAACCTAAATGTCAATTAAATCAATTAAATACCGCCCAATTTCACTAACCTCATGTGTAAGCAAAGTTCTAGAAAGGACAATTTTGAAGAGACTCGGCTACAGGTTACAAGTTAAATTATCTCACAGACTGTACGGATTTCTATTGGGACGCAGCACACATTGCTTTGCAGAGTACTTTTCAAGCTCTAACCCAGGGAAGCACACGGTTTTTCATGACCTTACGTCAGTTTTTGGCATTGCAAACTTTCCTAAAACAATTAGCAATCTTTGGCATCCGCGGTAAATTATTGAGCTATTAGAATGCATCTTTCTAACAGATCTGCAAGTGTCTTGTTCAGGGGAGTGAGAAGTTTCACTGCACAATCTTTTGATCTTGGGATGCCACAAGGAGGAGTTCTCAGTCCTATGTTGTTCATTGCCCTTATGCACACGCTGGTGTATTCCACTTGGAGGTAGTGCAAAATAAACCATGAGGATTATCCTCGGCGTCCCGAGAACTGCAAGGATAGTGAATATGAGATCAAAAGTAAATTTCCCATCCATTTCCAATATTTCTACCATATATGGGGTCAAAGTTCTGAGGGAATCGGTATATCTTTCAGATTTCCAAAAACAATCACGCAATCAGACGTGATTAATCATACACGCGCGCCCTCTGATACACAAAATCTCCTTGAACATTGCAAAGCTCAAAGTCCCAATTAGTAAACTAACCAAAGCTCAAAGTCCCAATTAGTAAACTAACCAAAGGTCGAACCATTCCACCATGGGAAAAAATATTGCTCGTGCACCTTCCATGTCTACCACAAAAATGTACACAACTGCGTGTTAAAACAAATGGCGTTAGCAACGGTAAAGGAACAGAATCTATGGGCGATGATGTATACGAGTGTTACGCTGACGGATCCTAGTAGTCTGGATACAAAGTTGTGCTTGTGTTATATACAAAAACGGCTTACTACAACATCAAGTTAATATGAGAGTGCAAAATTGGGCCAGCACTACACAAACGGAGTTGGCAGGTATACTCCTTGCAACGGAATTCCTGATGTCTCGGGGCTCTGGAGTAGTTTTCTGTGACTCTCAGAGTGCTCTTCGTCCACTAAATTCTTTCAAAGCAGGTGGCGATGAGGAAATTGCGAGTTGCATTAAGCGTAACAGAACTTGTGCAATAGAGCGCAATTTCAACATTTAATTTGTATGGATACCATTTCATGTTGGCATACACAAGCACGGCCACGTAGACAAATTGGCGAAGGAAGCTTGCAGTAAAGATACTGTGAACATAGATCTTGGGATACCTCTTGCTAGGGTTACATATGTATTGAAAAGTTCTCATAAGGAAGATAGGTAAATGTGACGAACACTCAAAGGCCTGAAAGCTGTACCATAAGGCACTACGATCAGTATTGAGATAGCAAGCCTTCCAACGGGTGGCAAGCATTGTCAAACCTGACAATGTGACGTGGTTATTGCCAGTATACGTTTAGGTTACAGAATGTACTAGCAACTGCACGATGCAAGAAGTGCAGATGAATCTAGATGTATACTGTAACGAAGAAAACAAGTGAACGCTTTAGCAGTGTGGCAATTGTTACGGAGAGCGACGCTCCCTCCAGAGACTAAGTCCCATTATTTATTGAATTTATTTATTTATTATTATTTTTTTTTTTTTTTTTTTTTTTTTATCTAATCTTTCCTCTACGCAACGATCTTGGGGGATGCGTGGGAAACCGGGGGTTGAAGGGGATGGCAATGGCTGTAAATAGGAACCTGCAGAAATCGACGAAAGTGATTTATGAAACGTTAAAAAAGTCGATTTTTTTCGAAAATCCGACCCAAGCTTTGCCCGTGTGAACAAGTGCAAAACGCTATAAACAAAAAAGTCCGTTTTCAGAAGAGGCACATCAACTTTCGAACAATGTAATTATAATAAACTGTTTAGACGCCCGTAAGTAAACATTATGTATCATGTGACACCAGAAATCCAATATAACCTTACCTACCTTCTATTTATTCCCTAAACAGAAGGGTCCTATCCTGGCAAAAGCTTAAATATAAAACTGTGGAAGTGACTGGCAGTGTGTATTATTCCGATATAGGATGCAATTAGGGTAAACAAGCAGTAATGTCGTTAAATTGTTAAGAATAGACAATTCAAATAGGGAAAACGAAATAAAATCGCATATACATTTGAGAAATGATTTCAAGTTTTTCAACAGAAAACGCGATCATAATAGAAAACGAGACATCCTGGACTGGCTGAGTGAGGATGCGGTGTCATGCGGAGCCTATTTTCGTCATTTCCCGGTAAACATGAGGCCGCAGCAGATAAACATGTCTTGCTTCCTACTCTATATCTTTTGCTCTAAGATGGCACTGTCCGTTTTCCTCTCTCCGACGCTCTCGGTAACATTACCTCACTTTTTTTTATTATTATTATTATTATTATTATTATTATTATTATTTTACTGTAATCCTTATTGTCATAAACAAACTTTTCCATGAATTACCCTTTCCACCTATAACATTTCTTTCGCAGATGGCTAGTCAAAACTGTACCTATACCGATTATTATAGTGCCATTACATTTTCCTGTAAATGTATATCAAAGTATTACATGTTGCACAACTTTCTTTATTATCAACTTGCTAAGGTAATACCATAGATGAAAAGGGTCTTGTTTTCAGCCATACTGTCCATGAAAGGTATATATTTACCTTGTACTGCATGGCTGTGGAAAACTAAAACTATACCCGTCGCTCTCGGTAACAAATACTCAAAGGTAAACCCACCTTTCAGAGTGAAGTAAAAATGATGTTGCAATCACCGATACCTGCGTAAACCTCCAACACCGTCACCGCTATCCATCGAAATACAAAAAGCAGTTCCGGAGACGTCAGACTGCAAAACGTTTTAACAGCAATACCGAAAGAGGGGTGTATATAAAAGGAGATTAAAGAAAATAAAAACTCTTTTAAGATTTTCAATTAATTAATTGCTAATTAAAAACAAATTTAATATCCGTGAAACTAAATCAAATATGAACATAAATACGAATAATAGATACGAATACAAGAAAAACAACAACAACAACAACAAAAGAATAGACAATGTTTCTTCCACGATTGCCGGAGATGGACTACCCGCTTCAGAGTACCCTCAGCCGGGGAGAATGCTCAGGGAGCGAATGGGCAATCCAACCCCCAAAGTGCCCCATTTCCTCAGGCAGCCAGCCATTCCGAACATATTAAGAGGTAACAGCAATGGCAAATCTCTCAGGGTGGGCGGTCCTTAACACCCCGAACTAGCCAACAAACTCCGCCCACTTTTTTATGCCGTTTATCCTCGTACCGTTGTTTTAGGCTG
>NC_061857.1:9792688-9797148 GCF_019202785.1 Penaeus chinensis
CTCTCTCTCTCTCTCTCTCTCTCTCTCTCTCTCTATCTATCTATCTATCTATCTATATATATATATATATATATATACATATATATATATATGTGTGTATATATCTACCTTTCTATGTGTGTGTGTGTGTGTGTGTGTGTGTGTGTGTGTGTGTGTGTGTGTGTGTGTGTGTGTGTGTGTGTGTGTGTGTGTGTTTGTGTAATGACAATATTTTTAAAGGGACATCCCATATAGTAATCAGAAGAACCTATTACTCCAATTAATCATATTAGAATGTGTAGTGATAATATCTAATTAATACATAACATATAGACCATATTCATATACACCTATGCGTTGTACACCCACAGGTTCACCCACAGGTACACAAACGTACATTTTATCTGAATACATATCCATAAGCTGTTATCACTCTACACTCAAGTATAATCACCTGAAGTAATATAGAGAAACAGACATACATCAGGATAAAAAATAGATAAATAAATAAAGAAAGAAAGTATGGAGGAGGCTAATGGTATTTGTGTGTACGAGTCACTGAGCATTTATTTTGAGGATGTTTACGTTAGTAACGAATCCGAGGCATTATCTGAATTCAGGGCATCTCTATAGGGAATTAGTGTGTTCAGGATTACAACATAACAGTGTTCTGTTTGCTTGGCTGGTTTGTATGAGTAAAACCCATTTGATTATAGACAACACAATTTTTGGACTGTGACTGAGAGGTATATTAGATAGTAGAGCTAAGAACTCACCCCTGAACCTAGACAGACCAGGTTCTAAAAGGTCAGCGAGCCGGAGGAGGTCGGAGGTCAAGTCCAACACTTTAAGCAGGTCATCTTCGGTCAAAGCTGCTCAAGAGAGGAAGAATCAAGGTCAGATTTTGGGTCATGGCGTGCACGCGTATGTGATCTGGATATGGAATTGCAGTTCTTTTGTTTTTTAACTAAAATGAAATGCTGGAGATACTTACAAATGGAAATAACCAAAATCTTGTCGCTCAAAAACTTTTCATGTTGTTTCGTCTATTGTGTTTTACACTGTTTCATATATGTGATTATATATTCCTATTACATATATCTCATATTCATAATGCAGGGATGTTCTATATTACATTAGTTGGATTTATGTTCACTAGGTGTGGTATACTGATATATACTGATTTTTTTTATGCAACGTCAGTCTTCCCTAAACACGCGTTTGTGTTCATTTCAGTGTGAGGTTGGATATCATTGCTATGTCGAAGTAGAAGACTTCGAGTGTTTACCTTCAAGAGGGGTCGCCATGAGAGCTTGGACGAGTGCATACTTGAGTTCCACGACTATGTAGTGCGTGTTCCCGAGGACCCGACGGAGGTGGCTGAGGGCAGCAGCAACAGCAGCGGCGTCTCCGATCGGCAGGCGCCCAAGGGCCACTCCTCCAGCACGCAGCAGGGTCTCTATCGCGCTCGCAGAGACACTCTTGCCGCAGGCTTGGCACTCCCAGTCGGCGCGGCAGTCCGAGGGAGGCAGCAGAAGGCCGTCGCTGCAGCCCCGGCACAGGACGGAGCTGATGTGAGACCCCAGCTCCGTGGGGTCAAGGCATCGCTCGCACCTGCACGTGAAGAGCTTCGAGGTGCTGAGGTGGGCGCCTCGGGCTCGGGTGCCCCAGAGGGTGTTTGTGTAGGTGTTGGTGACGGGGGCGCCCTCGGGGATGTCCACCACGGCTCGCACAGTCATGACACCGTTCCTGTACCAGTGCTGCGTGTTGGGCGTGCACGAGTGGTTCATGAGGGCGCCGCCGGGCAGGAGGGCGCGGCCGCGAATGTCGCCGTCGCTGAACTCGAAGGCGTTGGTATCGAAAATGCCGCACAAGTGCTGCACGATGTCGCTGTCGACGGAGAGGCTCAGGCGCGTCCTCAGCACCTTCGCGACATGCTCCTCCACGAAGCGGCCGATGGGGAGCCTCCGCCTCTCCTCAGCGTGGCTCTGCAAGGCGGCAATGACCTCCCTGACGGCCGGCACCTTCTTCATCAGCAATATCGTCCTGATGGGCGTCAAAAGGACGCTCAGCTGTTTGATGAGGACTGTGTTTTGAGGCTGATCTTTGAGGCCCAGAGGGACCTAGAAGTCGGCACTCCTCCTGGCTGTGCCCGTCGCCCCCACAGTCTTGCCCGCAGAGAGGGGCGCCGCACTGATCGCAGCCAACCCACTCCCTGTCCTGCAGGGGCCTCAGACACGACAGACAGGAGGCGCCGGAACCCGCCTTGGGAGCCACCACCAAGGGCGCCTCGCGGAACACAACCTCGCCGGCTGCGATGTTCCGCGACGCCACCAGGTATCTCCCGAAGCCGGGGCTCGAGTGGATCTCAACCACCTCCCTCGGGCGCCTCTCGTCCTGCTCCTCGGGAGAAGAGAATATACTCCCAGAGGATCGGAGGACTTCAGGACGCTTCGTTGGACAGTATTCCAGCTGAAGTCGCTCGCTGAAACTGTCCGAGGCTTCAGTTTGTCCAGGTCACTCCATGAGGGGTTGATGGCGGCCAGCGAGGCCATGTACCGCTCCAGAGCCGCCACTCGCTGCTGCTCTTCCGATTCCATCTCGGCTGCAGGACAAGGGCAGCGGTTAGAAGCCGCAGGATCGGCGAAAAGATTCCTTCAAATGACAACTCAGAAAGACAATGGAATTCAAAAACACTTGGATAATTATGAATACCGTGTTTAAAAAATTACAACTGAAACAATTTATAGATATTAAGAACATAATCACATTGCTAAACCTGACTTCCTTTATCAGTTTCTTTCTAAAGTCCCGTCTTCAAAATGCTTATTTGAAATAGATCGATATACAAGTAAACGTAAAACATGGGTTTCCCACCGTAGGTTAATATCAATTACTGTGTCTCGTTATACCAGAGGTTCCCTACCCGGGGTCCTGGGAAACGTTGGTGTCCACAAAGATACTAATGAAGACTCCTTAGTCTATAGTGTTATATCTAAAAGCATTACAGAGGCACCATATATAAAAATCCCAGCTCGATCATTTTCGGGTGGCCACGAACTTTTTCAGTCAGCTGTACGAGGAAAACTGCCAAGAACGTAGCGTTTTGCAGCTGCTCATGTCCGGCCTCTGCTGCTCGTCGTATTTCTGGTGAATCTGCTGTCTTCAGGATCCCCGAAATGATAACGTTGTCCAATCTCACGCATCTAGCATGAATACGCATTTATTTCTTTGTTATGAATGCGCCCATTTGTACCACGATATCAAGATGGAGGGAAACCATGAGAATACTTTGCTCTTATTTTTCGAAGGTTTAACAGCAGGTCATATTCAGTACCCGTGAGGACAAACCGAGAGGACAAACAGCAAGAAATAACGTATGTGTGTGTGTGTGTGTGTGTGTGTGTTGTGTGTGTTTGTGTGTGTGTGTGTATGTGTGTGTGTGTGTTTGTGTCTCTGTGTGTGTGTGTGTGTGTTTGTGTGTGTGTGTGTGTGTGTGTGTGTGTGTGTGTGTGTGTGTGTGTGTGTGTGTGTGTGTGTGTGTGTGTGTGTGTGTGTGTGTGTGTTTGTGTGTGTGTGTGTGTGTGTGTGTGTGTGTGTGTGCGCTTATTTTGGTATATGTGATTTTACCCGTTCTCATGTACAGGAAAGAGGCATATAATCATGGACTTCCTGTGGCTGTCATTGGTACATGTAATTCTATAAAATTACGTGTTAAGAAACTGACTTAATGTGCATACGCAGCTGTGTGGGACTTCAAGAAAACTGCATCTGAGACGAGAAAATCACCCGATAGGACTCCATGCTGAATCCTTGGGATGGTAATTGAAAGGATAGGCAACTAGATAATGATCATTGTCATTTTCCATTTTTATACGATTTTCCGCATGACTCGCAGTATGGTACAATGGATGCGGTTTGTCATTTTTTTAGATCATATTTCTGTCTATAGTGTAATTTTTTTGGACTCCAAAATCTATATTATTATTATTGTTGTTGTTTTTGATATTGTTATTAGTAGTAATAGCCGTTGTATTAGTAGAAGTAGTATCATTATCGTCAGTATTATTATTATTATTATTACTATCATCATCATTATTATTGCAATCATTATCATTACTATTATTGATATTATTGTTATCAATGTCATTATCATTATCATTATTATGTAAACATTTAGCAACAAATTCTAACGTACTTTTGCTAAACTTAGACATAAAGTTTGCCAGGTTGGAGACCTTATTCGCGGAACGGAGATTGACAGATACTGCCATAACAACAAAACAGGAAGATAGAGGAGAGGAGAGAGAGGAGAGAGAGAGAGAGAGAGAGTGGAGAGAAGAGAGAGAGAAGAGAGAGAGAAAGGGAGAGAGAGAGAGAGAGAGAGAGAGAGAGAGAGAGAGAGGAGAGAGAGAGAGGAGAGAGAGAGAGAGAGAGAGAGAGAGAGAGAGGAGAGAGAGAGAGAGAGAGAGAGAGAAAGA
>NC_061857.1:9837248-9839748 GCF_019202785.1 Penaeus chinensis
AACAAGGAAAGTCACTCGCGTAGCAAGGTAAGTTAGTAGAAGAAAGTGACAAAGTTTCGCTGTCTGCTTTCTTGCTGCGCCCAGCTGCTGTTAAACCTTCGTGTCCCATACTTTGTTACTATGAAGTTGCCACTTGTTACCAGTGTTACCACTGTTCTCAGAGCTAGCAGCGTTTGTTCATTGTTATGGTAGTGTTGCGAGGTGTTATGGCATGCCTTGGTAATGAACATTTGACAAAAAAAAATCTGGAAGTGGTCTTCAACTCATGAAAAAAAATTTAAAATGGTGAACAAAACGCCACGGTTTATAGGCTGTGTTAGTTTGGTGTTTGTAAACGAATCAAGTGGCGTCTATAATGAGGTTCGAAAGGCTTACGAACGGAAGGAAAGAAGAGAAGGCCTTCATTAGTATTTCTCGTCGCGACCCATGAATAGCCATCAGCGCCTTTTGCTAAATAGATCGTGACCTCAGGTTAACACCCACGCAGTGCGAAAAGGAAACATACAAAAATAAGAAAGGACGGAGAAAGATATCTATACCTAGTGGTGTTTTCAAACTGAAAAAAAAGAAAATGAGAGAGAATGAGAAAAAAAGAAAACAAATGCTAGTTACTTCAGGGAACTTCGGAGAACCTCACTCCATTCGTGTCTCGCGGTGTGCTGACCCCCGGCGTCCACACCCCGCCCACGCCCCGCCCACGGTGCACGGGCGACGTAATGCTCGTGACACCTCGCGATACTCCCAGGCATGCTGTGGCACTCTCCTTTTTATTAGTACGTGAGACTCTCGACATGTTAAGGAATGCTGATCTCCATGTCCACATTTTTAGCTTGTAAACAAACCCTCACGATAGGATACTGTTCTGGTGACAATCTGACAAGGAATTTAACAGGGTACAATGAATTTTACTCCGTAAGTGCAATTATTGTTCCAGACCTTTAGGAACAGATCTTCATATTAGCAAAGTTTAAAACTTTGGTGTTGATAAACCCGGAAAGTGTATAAGGAGTAAGACTGAACTGTGCGTATGTATCCGAGATGTCTATGTGGGATCAGCCTATACATTCTCTTTATTTGTGGCCCTTTACCAAGTTAATATTCATATCAGAGTAAGGAGAAGTAACTTGTTAATTTACTGTGATTATTTTCCTTCTGTGGTAGACTTCTCGGATACATTTTTTTTCCATTTTTCATTCTCTTTCGTTTGTTTTTGTATGATAATCATAATGAGTATTTTTTTCTGTAAAATTCGTGTCTGATCTGAAGAGATGAAGCATTTGTCAAGTGGGTCATTTTTTTTAAATGTGGTAATTTATTAGATTTTGAAACTAATGTACAATTACTTTACTTAATTACGACAGGTATAAGACGGTAATAGAATAATGTACTTATTTATGTAACCGGAATCTCATCTTTATTTTTTTCAGTGATTTCTGTATTTTGTATGATAACGTATTCGTACTCATAGTGGCTCTGATGTATAATTATGTGGCCACTGAAATTTTCGGAGTTGAAACTGTGACCACGAAAAGATATGACGAGATGACTGGGTCTCTCGTGCCTCTTATCTTCAATCTCTGACGTCACTCGGGCAAGACATGTTATCAACCAATCAGGCGCATGTGACTAAAATGTTCAGCCAATCAAAGGACAGGATCCATATTTGAAATAGCCACATGCCGACCCTGGGAATATTTTTTTCAAATGTTCAAAAGTCTTGACCCGTGAGGACACAGGAGTAATTTTTTTCAGCTTCCCGTCCCAGGTGTACAGATATACAGTCGTTGTAACGTCTTACTGTTGCTTAAGATATAATGAAATGTTTGATTAAAATTGTGAAGTGTCGATTTAGTTATCGTTAGTAATTACAGTATCAATAGCTGGTCAGTGATTGGTTGACTGATCAGTACCAACTTTCAACCGCCGGGTCGCTGATTGGCTGGAATGACAGCCAATCACCGGCCACCCATGGACTGCTCAATGTTTTGACACCGTGTCTAAAGCGATCTTTCATAATTTTGATTATTACAGCATATAGGTAACTCCTATTGTGGAGTTGGATGATGTTATGTATGTGTTAACTTAGTATATATTGATGTAGGTGTGCAGTGGCTTTATGTTTGTTGATATAGAAGTACCAACGGATTTCTAGGAATGATACATTGATGATGTTTGAAGCATCTGTTAATTTTCTTGTATGATTTTTGATCAGTCTTTATGGAATAACTGAAAGGTTTACCATTTGATGCTTTCCTCCGCAATGAAAGGCAATCAGTATTTATTGTTACCATATGAGAAACGAAAAGGTTTTCCGACTTTTTCCAACACCCCGCCCCTCCCTAACCCATGAAGAGGAAGGGGAATTATTTATTATGAATTCAGTTTTATATATGAGATCATACCTTCATATTCGGATTTCTGATAATGACTATTAGACATAGCTTTAATCGATGACGAGAAAAAAAAGAGGATATATTAAATCTTTAATCGGTAGTTAGGT
>NC_061857.1:9844748-9857248 GCF_019202785.1 Penaeus chinensis
TTTTTTTATATATATTCAATGTATTTTGCCGTGATTTGAAGTCGCGCCGAATAGTCAGGTACTTGATAGCGTCACTGCAATTGTAAAATGCTTAACCATTGGTATTATGTTAAGTAAAATTACTGTAATTATATCGAATTTCTTGGTGATGTTTATAACAATACTTGTAACTCATAGTCATTTACTTGTTTGATATCTCCTTTCTCTTTCTTTCTTTTCTTTATTTTTTATTCTTTTTTTTTCAGCCAAGCGCTGTTGGAATATGAAATTTTATTATAATTTATTTATTCATTTATTTTTGCTTTTTCTCCATTATCTCGTTTGTCTCTTTCTTTTTTTCATTTCCTCTTTTACTTAAATGAAAAAACGCATTTCATTTGATTGTATAAGCATTCCAAGCGATCTCAAAAAAGGGATTTAACCCCTCAGAAAAAGGTTTTCAAAAACTCGTTAAAATCCTCATGAGTGGCAATGTCCGCGTTATGAGACCCTCTTTGTACAAGTACAAGTATATTTTTACATCAGGGTGCATAAGCGAGCACACTGGGCGAAGTACTCAGTGGGTGTACATTGCTTATTCCCTCTATCGTGGAGTACAATATGACTCATATGACATTTTGTTGGGATTTAAGTATTTCTCCCCCCTCGCGTGGGGGTACATGTGTGCTGAAAAATGTGCACATGTGTGTTCACACGACGGGAGTGTGTGTATTGTAGGCCTAAATTAGACTATTTTTCTTTTTTCGGCCCAAAATACAAGAGTGTCTAAGTTAAGGGTTGCAGCAGGGTACCTTACGAATGCCCCCCCCCCCTTTTTTATCCCCCCCCCATCTCTCGTCCCAGTCCTCCCCAGTACCGGCAGATGGTGTGAGTACCGGTAAAGTACAAGGAAATAAGGACTCTGTACAGTTGGTCATTGAGGTGTTCACCTTTGTAGTGTGGCAATAAATCATTTTATACTCTCGAAAAGCAACTCTGGTATAAAATCTCTGCATTGAAGTGTGAGATAGACTTTAGATTGAATTACGTGCAAGATTGTGTGCAGTGCAAGAGAAAGGAAACAAACAAGATACTGACGGAAAACAAAACAAAAATTAACGAGATGTCGACAGACAGACAAAGATGAAAGGGATTTACAGGTCAAGATAAAAGTCAAACAAAACGTAAAAGTGGAAAATTTCTCGACAGGAAAACAAAAAATGAAAACAAATGTTGTTTTACAAGTTTGGAAATAATCGCTCATTTTCACGGTACAGACTCCATCTTGCCAGTTATGAAAAAAAATGTCCCATTCATGCACAGTACGCCAGTGTGTGTATGACGGAGCCTTTTTATTATATTTTCGTTAGTACAGACCCAAATGTGCACACATGACCATGTACACATTACGTTTCCCTGTTATTTGTACAACTATGTGTGTATGTATAACCATGTTTATATGTACGGATCACCTTTTAGCACATGCAGAGATGACTACGTGCGTAAACAAATATAGAATTGGAACCAGGTGTTTATGTATATAAATAATCTTGGCTGAATTACTTACATTTTAAATGCACAGCGATCTCTGAATGTACGCTTTCGACTGTACATCACTGGGTATATGTACATAATTTGATTGTACAGCCCTCTGGTTATAATACAGCTCCATATTTACAAATTTCTATATATGCACGTACATCCCTTTATGCGCACGCTGTTCCGAGTGCGCAGCCTCCAACCACCATTCCCAATTTGTTAGTGTACAGTCTATTATGAGTACTGCTGCACATGTCTGTACTGTTCCATGTGTACATACAATCCCTTTGTGTATGTACAATCTATCCACATGTGCGTTCAGTTCCATATGTACGTACAGGCCGGTATGATGTACACACTAAGCCTATGCCCAAGCCAGGGTAAGTGTTCGGTATGTGCATTTGTGCATTTCAAGATTTGGTCCTTGAACATACCTTGAGACATGGTATGGTGTATATTTCTATTGTGAATTTGGAAATAAATATTTATTATGTATTAAAGTCGCTGCGTTTTCTTTGAATCCTTGAGAACTAGACTATTATGCAAAGCCCATATTTTCCATTATGACTGGTAAAAAAGTAGCTGAATAAATTGATAAAGAATAGGGCACATGAAAATATTACATATGCCTGTCAGATTATTCAGGTCTGGCTAAATATGTAATATGAGTAATAATGATAATAACAATAATGACAATCACACTAATAATGATAATAATTATAACTGCAATGGAAATATCAATGACACCAAGAATAAAAATAACAGTAACAATCCTAATGATGATAACAATATTGACAGATATTAACTATCACTTAAATTACAGTAATGATACTAATGAAAACGACAAATGAAAAGAATAAAGAAAATGCCAACACAAAACCATCAACTTTCTAATTTACATAAGTCTACCACAAACTCCCATCGTTGACCCATTTTCTATGACTGAATGACATCACCAAAGTGTTGCCATATCCAGATCACCACCAAAATTCAAACAGTGGATTCCCGACCTGTAGGCAGCCCACTCATAAATTTTCATCACAGTCTGTTTGTAACTAATTTTATGTATTTTCTTTTCTTTTTTTTTTTTTTTTTTTTTTTTTTTTTTTTTTTTTTTTAGCTATCCAAGAAACCAGTAATTGCCAGCAAAGTATTTTAATTTCTATCAGAGATAATAATATCAATGTGAACGACAGCAATAATGAACTTTCAACAGCAAAAGCAACAGTAATAATGATTATTAGTGATGATGATATGGTTATAAATAATGATAAAAATAATGATGATAACAAAAATAATATTAATAATAATGATCATAGCAACAACAATAATAATAATAATAATAGTAATAATAATAATAATAACGATAATAATAACAATGATAATAATGATAATGATGATGATGATGTCAATGATAATGATGATGATAATGATAATATTAATAATTATTATGATAATAATAAGAATAATAATAAAGGTAATGATATTAATGGTGATGATGATGATGATATTAGTAATTATAATGATAATAATAATAACAATTTCAACAACGATAATAATGATCACAATTATAATAACAATAAGAATGAGAATAATTACCTAAATATATAAATAATTATAGTATCAGTGATGATGAAGATGAGGATGAGGATGACGATAATGATACAATAATGACGATGATGATGATGATGATGATGATGATGATGATGATGATGATGATGATGATGATGATGATGATGATGATGATGATGATGATGATGATAATAATTACGATAATAATAATAATAAAAATGATAATAATAATAACAATAATTATTATTCGTAGTAGTAGAGTAATAAAAACAATGATGATAGTAACAATTAGGACACTATATTAATAATAGTAGTAATGATAATAATAATAATAATAATAATAACAAAAATAATGATAATGGTAGTAATAATAATGATACTATAGTAACAAAAGTAGTTGTAGTAATATAACAATAATAATAATAATAATAGTAATAATAATGATAATAATAATTATTACTATTATTATTATCATTATTATTATTATAATGATGATAATAATAAAAATGACAATGATATTTATAATAATGATGGTAATGATAATAATAATAAAAATAATACTGATGATGATGATTATATTAACAATAATAATGATGATAATAATAATGATAATAAAAATAATAATGATAAAACTGATGATAATAATAATAATATTAATAACAGTAATACTAATAACAGTAATGCTAATGATAATAATAATAATAATAGCAATAATAATAATAGCAATAACAATAACAACGATAAAGATAATAAACTGAGAATTGTAATGACCTTACCAATAATAACAATGATACTAACAATACAATAAAAACACAAAATTTAAGAGACTCCCCATTTAAAAGATTTCAGTAACAAGACAGTCAAATGCACTGCAAAGGAACGACTTTTCTATCGGCAGACACTCAGGAATAACAACTCAATAATGACATTTGAAGCAGAAGCAATTTCGAATCAAATAAACGGAGATTAGTGTCCTTATTTATGTTCATTTGAGAAGAATCAGAAAATGAGGATATGATTTTTTTTTTTTTTTTTCAGATACTGTTTAAAGAAGGTTGTTAAAATGAATTAAAGCTTTCCAACATCTACACTACGTCCAGAGGTCTATGCTCTGTTGTTCTCCTGTCCGAAGTTTCTGTTGCATTCAGCCCAGTCGGCACAAGGACGTTGTAGCGATGACCTTATCCACCAAATTGTTAAAGCCAGCAACGTCGCCACTTTACCCACCCGGCAAATTGCCACGGTACTAATAACAGCATTACCTATTACCTCTTTTCAGCAACAGCATCAAAGCATGATCTGTGTGTTGGAATTTCAGGCAGGGGGCTTAGAACACTCACCGTCGATAAGAGAACACCACACGTATACGTTTTTGTCGTAATATGATATATTAATAATACATCAGACTAACGTTACTAGTCTCATTTTAATTACAAACGGTGACCCACAACATGATCGCGCTGACAATAATGGTTGGCATCTTTATTGTCTTCCTAATCTTGATCTTCCCTATAATCCTGGCACGTTACACCTATGACTGGTTTTAGTAGTTTTAGTGGTTTAACTTCGAGGAATGGCATAGCACCAGGCAAACCGCCAGATAACTTGTCCATGACCTTTGTTTGTAGATCGTGGAATTAGTCTGTATCTGCACTTAATACAGGTTTCTTCTGAACCGCTGGTCACCCTTACCAGCCACACAGAAGAAGGCGCCGCGCACGAGGATCACGGATCTCCTGCAGATAGACAAAACTGTAGGCTGATCTCGCAAACCCGCCAGCCTCACACCACCTACCCATTCTACATTCCGTTTATGCCGCTCATCACCACAGTGCCTACCTCAGATTTTTTGCTTGACAACAGGTTTGGCGTCCAGGTTTACCACTGCACTTCCCCTTGCTCGTAGTTCTGAAAATCTGGGGCCAGGAATTAACAGAGCCTCTCTCATAGCATAAAGCAGTGACTTCTACATGTCAGAGGAAAGGAACCAAACCATACATCCGCTGTGGTTAAAACGCGAAAAGAATCATCGTTCATAAATGGTGCTCTTTGGCTGTTTCATTCTTTGCATTCAGTTGGACAAGACTTTTCATAATACGAGAGATTACTAGGAACTGAGGAGATAAACTACTAGATTGCCAGATGTCGAAGGGTCACGAATGTCGATACCTGCAGTTATATTTCGTTTAAATGGATTCAAATAAAGGGAACGAATGCCATAGTCAATTTCTTATCTTCGACAAAAATATTTGTTACTCATTGCTTAGTCGGAATGACTAAGTCAGAAAAAATTAAACATGTAGTAAATTTTAAAGGGATTAATTCCTACAGGTAAAAATGGTGTGTCTATTTGTATAAAGGTTATTATCAAGCATTGATCCCGATGTCCATTTTTGTAATTTTGTTCCGGACTTAACTTCTTTCTAACGTATTTTCTTCCATTTCAATTTTCTATTTATGAATATCCTAAAAGAACGTCTTCAAAGTAAGAACGTCATCAAACAGTAAGAGTGAGATTAAAAAAGGAAAAAAACAAAAAACGAAGCAATGAAATTGGCATTAAACAAACGGGGGGGGGGGGGGGGTCGAGAAAATCCAAGGAGGTGATCATTCCCCACTGAACAGGGACAGTGATAGATCTCCAGTAATATTTTGCAATGGGAAGATTGAATTCTTCCCTCACTTGTTCAGTAATGAGGTGACTGGTAGGGCCTTGACAGTATGTTCCTCAGCTGCCAAAAGTTACAGTAGAATCCGTATTGTGTAGTTCGCATGTTAAGAAGACACTTTTTTTTTTTTTTTTTTTTTTTAATAATAATAACAATACAATAATAAGGCAAAGGTCCTTGCTCCATAACTTATCTTAATCTTCAGTATGTATTTAAGACATATCAAGTTCCCAAAGCTATAAAAACGTGCAAGATCAACCCCACTGCACACGAAGGAATCTAAATCTGACCCTCAAAATTAACGACCAATCACTCTGCTGCCTGTTTTGAGCAAGGTCTTCGAGAGGATTATCACGAACAGCATCACAGACGGCTTCAACCCCCATCACATTATCTCTGACAGCCCAACACTCAATCAAGGAGAGACATCGATCAACACCCTGCTCTTCGTCTCGAGTTCCCGGAATGATGCGCCAGGACAAGGAAAAAAACACTTGTTATTCCCCTGGTCACTGCTGGTCCTTCTGATCACTAATAGTACGGAGAATTGCTAACAGATTTGTGGTCTGTGGGTACCAGAGGCGATTTCCTTGCTCTGCTTCGTGAGTGCGTGCAAGAAGTTCTCTTTTCTACAAGCAGTGGGCAGTATTTCGCCAAGGTCTTTGTCCCTCAAGACTACGATTCAGATTCTGTGGTTATTTGTTTTTTTCAACGATCGTCTGCAACGAGAATTATTGTCATCTGCTCGTGGTTGATGATTACATTATTAGCTTTAGTTATGAATGATAGGATATAGGTGTATTTGCAAGGGAATATGGATACTTTTTATAACAATCAATTACATCTAACAATGAAACACATGTGATCGTATCTTTAGTCAATTAAAAATCACTAAAATCATCACACTTCTGACACTAGAGAAGAAACATTAAATTTTAAATGTTGAAAAAGGCATCTAACATCTTAGAGTAGCCTTCGAGCACAGATTAATTTTGGTCAGTTTGTAAAAAAAATTGCAAAGAAAGTCTCCACGTGTGTTTCGTCCACTTGGAAGTCAAACCACAAAGTATGCTCGATGATGATCAAAGTACTGTACTCATAACCAGGGGGCTCCATTCCCATTTAGGCTGTTCAAACCATAAATGAAATTGATTTTTTCCCAAGTGTATCCTAACGGTGGTTAATGGTAAGGAACTCTCCGTTATTACAAATAAAAGAAGGGAAATTTTGTTTTACTTCTGGGTAATTCTAACAATATCATTTAAACCATGCAGATAGTTATGCATTAGCTGCGATATCTCACGGTGCACCCTCTTTGACTAAATGTAATGACGTCATTAGCTCTGGCCGATTTGACCCGGTCAAGCTATGCAATATTTTATGATAAGTGTTCTATCAGTGAATGTTCTTTGAAAATCGTTTAGAAATAACAGTGGTAGAAAAATCGAGAGAAAAAAATATTTGCAATGAATTAAATCTGTGTTTAAATACCTTGATGATGAATAAATCTATCAACCATGCTTTTGGGATGAGAGCTTACACGTGAACTACCTGACGAGTGAAAAGACGAGGAAAAAAGTCATCTCCAACCTTCCTCAGTAGGGAGACACAGGCCAAGCATCCTATAAGAAGCTTATCAGGAACGCATGACGTCAGGAAGCAGTGTAGATTAAACATAGTCGATTCGCTTGCACCTTATGATCCGCGATTTATTTTCAATAAATCAACAGAAATTCCATCTCTCTCTCAACGAAGCACAGAACAAGCCCCACACCGTACCCCAGACTCCGCGGCCCGACAGCTGTGACCGCCTCCGCACCTGCGACGCCGACACAGCAGGCCTCGGGACCCGCTTGCCTCGTGTGGCGCCCGACGCCCCGGCTGCCCGCGGAGGGAGAAGGGGCGTCCGTGACCACGGCTCGGGGCATCGTGATAGCGCAGTCTGATTTAGACTGATAGATATGTGTATGTGCGGATGATTGTATGCACATACATATAAACACGCGCGCGTACATACACACACACACACACACATACATACATACATACATACATACATACATACATACATACATACATACACACACACACACACACACACACACACACACACACACACACACACACACACACACATATACACATACACATACACATACACATACACACATACACACACATACACATACACATACACATGTGTGTGTGTGTGTGTGTAAGAGAGAGAGGTGACAGCCGAAGGTAAAGAAAGAGACAGAATGAGAGAGATCAAAGACGGACAGATAGTGACAGGATGAAAGCGAGAGGGGGGGTGAAAGAGAAAAAGAAGTTGAGGATAAAGAGAAAGAGGGGGTGTGGGGAAGAGCGAGAGAGAGAAAATCGTTATAACGGTGTCGTATTTGCCGGTGTCTCCCCTGAAAAAAAATTAACGTTTTCTACAAAGCAAAACGAAACAAAGGATTTTAAACTCATGCGGGTAGTATTCCTGGAAGAAATCACGCCTGCTGACATGAATATATTGTCGTAGCTCCTGCATTTTTCATTTATATAATATTTTTTTATCTGTTTCCCTCTGATTTTCCTCCTTTTTTTCCTATCGCAAATTCCCATCTTTAACAAGTGGTTCTCTCTCCGACCGCTTCTTTAAAATCTAACCAATAGGAACACGCCAATTAAAAAACTGCATTTTCATTGGTCATTGAACTCCGGTATATGAACCAATAGGCACATTTTATAAAACTTCAAAGATTAACCAATGAATATTACTCTTTCCAAGAAATCTTCGTTTCTATTGGCTGATTTGACCTGACGCTTGGACCAATAGGCGTGTCTCACAGGTGTTTGTTTAGGATTAAGAGCTTTGAAATGTGACCAATCATAACCCGTCCTTTGAGAAAGCCTTATTTCTATTGGCTATTCAACCTCAACGCTCCGACCAATAGGCATATCCCGAGGGCGTTTGTTTATAAACAGCAGCTGACTGATGTGAGGCCATTGTGTCAGGCGAACATGGACGAAGAAGACACAAAGTTCGAGCTGCTGGAAATTGAGAACTTAGTCGAGAGCGATGACTTCACTATATTCAATCAGGAGGATCTTCCTGTGGGAGGTTTCCAGGTCATGGAGGAGATCAGAAGGAAGGGGAAACTGTGTGACGTGACGCTGAAGGTGAGGCTGATACTCGGAGGAAAAAAAATGCCCGAAAAAAATATAACAGTCCCGAATGCAATATATTTTCTTCCTGACCACCTCTATTTAGCAAAGGTGACACTTAGGTATGATTTAACTGCTGACAAGTGACATTAGTTTGTTGACACTGATAGAGAAGCCACATAGCTGCTTCAGAAGTTGTGTCATCGTGGGTTCGGCAGTGTTGCATTTGGCAGTTGTTGTGTTGTTGAAAGGCCTCACATGGCCTAAATTAGGCTACAGACTTGCATGTTTGTTTATGCCATGTGGTTATTTGCATGACAACAAACCTGCCGGTATCCTGTTAGCTAATTTTAATGCTGCTGTATGCACCCTTACTTGCACATGTGTTAGTTTGCATGGATGTTTGTATGTGTAAATATATACATACATAAAAACACACATATGTATATATATGTATCTATGTATGTGTATATATACACACATAAATGTGTATATATAGTATATATATATATATATATATATATATATATATATATATATATATATATACATATACATATACATATATATACACACACACACAAACATACATACATACACCTCATACACAAGTACATCCATACACACACATGCATACATATATTCATGTACATATATACTTCCATACATACAAATGGTTACATACACACACATATATATATATATATATATATATATATATATATATATATATATATATATATATATATATATATATATTCAAATATACATATACATATACATATACATATACATATACATATACATACATACATACATACATACATACATACATACATACATACATACATACATACATACATACATACATACATACATACATACATACATACACATACATACATACATACATACATATATATGGATTGATAAATAGCATATACACACATCTGTATATGTGTGTGTGTGTGCAAATGTCTGTAGGTTAGTTATAAAAGCAAAGATTTGGTCAACCAACACAGTTGTGTTGACCTAGGGTTTGCCTAGTGGTGGGGGACTTTGTGCACACAAAAAAGCTATTTAATTCATTAATATACAGAGGTTTACTTATCCTTTTCTACTACTTCTGCTTTTCTTCTTCTTCTTCTTCATTTATTATCTGATGCTTGTATCAGCCTCCTAGTTGGTTTTCATTCACTCTTCCAAAGGTTAACTGTATTGTGAAAATTGACAGAATTGGTAGATGTGTGATTAATTCACTGAATTCATTAACCTCTTGCCAATAAGGATAGCATAATGGCATCTACATACATGTCATGCCCTCAATTAATTTAGTTTATTAATTGTGTTTACACATGGATGGCTCTACAAGTGCATAGTCACCAAGGAGTCAATTAGTAGTTCTACTTATCTCACCTGTCTGCCCATTTCCTTGATTTGTGGAAATATTCTTTTTTGTTTTATATTAGTGCTGTTAATGACATAATAATGGTTATAATGTCAGTGATGATTACAATCGCATCAATGTTAATAGTATTAAGAAAAAAATGGGAAAGAGGAAATCAGGTGAGGTCATGAAGTCTACTAATTAACATGTTCCTGGATTAAGAAAAAGTATTTGTGACAGAGAATTAGAGCAACAGATAAGAAGGCAATTTCTGACTGAAAAAATTTGCTTTGAAATATCTATGACCACATTTATAGTGCTTCTTACACATTTAGGTCACACTGAGCAATGTTTGATCCTGAAATACTTTGTCTTAGCTGCCAACTCTTCGGCTTCTAATTTTATGCTAGGATTCTCATAAGCAGTAAAGAGAACCATGATTAAATATAGTCACAGCTTTATGCCGTTTTACTCCTGCTTCCAGATTTATGACTTTTTATTAAATTGTGACTTTTTTTTTATTAGGGCAAGCATGTGTGAGACATCCCTTACCATTGAGTAGTAATAGCAATAATATTTCTCACTGGTAAAATGGCAGTAAGACATATTCAATGGAAAAATGTCCATATAAATTTTGCAATAAAATAATTACAGGTATCCTTTCTTCTCTTTTGTCTTCTTCCTCTTGTTCTTTGTTTTGCAAGATAAGTATGTCACAAGTAACATGACTGAATGCTGATGACAATAAAGAGAAATTGTGTAGCTTACTCATAATAAATATGTAAAATTTGTTGATACAAAGTTAATATAATCTACAGTATAGTAATATTGATTTATGATACTTCAGTGCATTTCTTCCTAGCCATAAACAGCATTATTTTTACTAAGAGGAGGAAGAGCATGGAAGTGAGGGGAATGTAGAAGAAAAGGAAAAGTAATTTGTATGGACACCATTTTGTTTCAAAGCACATGGGGAACATCATGCAGATTATTCAAGTGCCTGTGGCCAGAACTCACTGTTGTTTGAAGCTGTATTTGTGATGCATTTTTAGATATTTTCATCATCATGATTAATATTCCTGCTATATTTTCCTTCTTTTTTTTTTTTTCTTTCTTTCTGTCTTTTTTATTGTTATTGTTATTATTTGTTAATTTTTGTTTGCCATTTGCCCATGGCCACAAGTGCTCTTAGAGTACAACTTCACCCTTAGAAGCCATATAACCCTAATTCTTCATAGTAGAGTGTATGTCATGGTCATTATGAAGGTCAGCAGTAAAGTACTCACCCAGTGATCAAGGAGAGGAATTAGCTTAGCTTATGGGCCACTAAATAAGCAGATCACCCCTTCTTACCACTCACATGTGGGGGTGTTCTGGCGTAAAAGTGCAGTCCGTCTGGTAGTTAGAAGAGTGCAATCCTAGGCCGAGGATGTACAGAACATGGTTGCAGTAGTTTGTGGGAATGATAGTGAAAAGAGGAATTGTCTTCAAAAGTGAGGCATGCTGTTTGGTGTTTTGATAGCATAGTGTTCATCCCATGTCATTTTGGCAAGGAGTATGTAACTGAAATGCAGGTATTTTTATCTTGCTTTGTAGAATTATTTGTTGGCATTCACATCACTCGCATTAGTTAAATCAGGCAAAGCTACACCTCCCACCCTCACCTTTCCTTTTCATTTTGATTTAGGGAAATTTACATTGAAGGTTTTAAACAGGACAGGTTTATTTTTATGTGAGTTTTTGGGTGAATTCAGTGCCTTTAGAATTATATGCTTTCATAATATGAAATAAAGTTATGATGATTAAGTAGATT
Organism: Penaeus chinensis; assembly: GCF_019202785.1. Taxonomy (NCBI): domain Eukaryota; kingdom Metazoa; phylum Arthropoda; class Malacostraca; order Decapoda; family Penaeidae; genus Penaeus; species Penaeus chinensis. The sequence continues at coordinate 9,856,861 of NC_061857.1, forward strand.
AAGTAGTTATTGTGTATATATAGATTTAAACATGAATGGTAAAAGACTCTTCCATGTTGATGCTATGGTAGAAAAATTCACACTGCAAGAACTAGATTTATTGAAAATGAGGCTATAGTTTTGAAATCCACTGGGATTCCATCTTCAGGATCTGAAGATGGAATCCAGTTGGATTTCGAAACGGTAGTCTCATTTTCAATAACTCTAGCTTTTGCAGTGTGGGTTTTTCTACCATAGATAAACATACATACCAGTATATTGTGCAATGGACCCTTGTGCTATATTCTCTTAAAACTCCAAATATTTGGTAAAATTGAATATTATAACCTCACATCTCTGCTTCAAAGGTGGAGGACCAGTGCTTCAGTGTGCATCGCATAGTTTTAGC